>NC_133654.1:43274119-43574119 GCF_009905375.1 Apium graveolens
ATAAGGAGTACTAGATAATTATCTTACCAATTAAGGAAGCTTGGAACTTGAATTTTGAAATTCTTCTTCTTGAAAATGGAGAAAAGCCGAGAGCAAGCTTGGAAGAAAGAGAGATTTTTGTGTTTTTGTGATTTTTTTAGCTTAGCTTGGTTGGTTTTTGTTTTGATTTTTGGTTAATTACCTTATTAACCTTATATTTGTGTGGTTATAAACCAACCACACCTCCTATTTCCCTATGTCATGCTTGCATCACCTTATTGTGTCATCATCTCTTACTTGCCCTCTCCTTATTGGTTGGATGACCTCATCATCCCTAACCTCCTTGATTAACTTCCTAATTGTTTGCCTAATGACCGCTGATCTGTTATACGGTTCGCTTAACTTTCGTTTTCGTTTATCGTTTGAGGGATTATACCCGGGATCTTATTACTTGGGTTTCCTTAACCTTTCTCAATACATTATATTCTTTTTATGATCCTCTCTTATAATCCTTTTATTTAAATTCTTTTTATCCTGTTACCTTATACTCAATTCTTTCGGTATCTGGTGGATTTTCGGGAAAAATCAAAGTGTTCGAATTTAGATTCTGACGATCTTTACATACACTTATATACCACATAGAGTACTACTAATATCTCAGAAGATCAATAAAAGAACCCCTACATAGTGTGGCATGAAAAGTTTTCTCATTTAGCATAATCTGCAAAATCACTATTCATAAGGGTTTCAAAAAAATTCCAAAATTTGGGGTTATTACAGTCTCCCCTCCTTAAAAGGATTCCGTCCCGGAATTAGATAGAAAATGAATAGGGATACTCTCTTAACATTGCACTTTCTAACTCTCGAGTAAATTTTCCCACATTGTGGTTCTTCCATCAAACTCTGAATAGTTTGATAACCCTTCTCATAAGCACTTGTTCCTTTTTCACTCTATAACCCTTCCTGGTTGCTCCATATAGGTTACGTCTGGTTGCATGCCTATGCGCTCATATGCCCCTATTTGTCTAGCATTCGAATTACACTTCCTTAACATTGATACGTGGAACACGTTAAGAACTTGCTAAATGTTCGGGGGGTAGGGCTAGCTCATATGCTAACTTCCCAATATGTCTTAATATCTCCAAGGGTCCAACAATTCGTGGGCTTAGCTTTCCTTTCTTTCCGAACCTCATCCATCCTTTCCAAGGGAATACCTATAACAGCACTAGGTCCCCTACTTCCTATTCCTTGTCCTTTCGTGTCAAATCAACATACTTCGTGTGCCCATCTTGGGCTACTACCAGCCGTCCTCTGATTAAATCTATTATATCCTTGGTCCTTTGGACCACTGCTGGTCTAAGCATCTTGCGCTCTGCAATATCATCATATCATAAGGGAGATCGACATTGTCTTCCCTCGAGGATCTCATAAGGAGATACCTCAATACTGACATATGATCTATTGTCGTAAGAAAACTCAATCCGTGTTAAGTGACCATTTCAAATTCTTTCAAGTCTATTGCACAGACTCTCATCATAGCTTCTAGCATTATAGCTTTTGCTTCTCAATACCCATTCTTTTCCAGTTCGTAGTCATTACTATCTTCCGTACATAATACTATACTAGTTACACTTTTGCTCGTTAGCGTTCTATAACCTTTTAATAAATGCATAAACCTTAGTATCACGAACGCGTTAGAATCGGAATACCACCGCACTGATACTACTCCTTTCTAGCTGTTTCTATCTTCGAAAGCTTGATCCATCGTATAGAAGTAAAGGAATTTGTTGAGAGATCACTATGATCATGAACACTTGTTACATTGCATAGTTAGTACAGAAGGTGGCCAGCCTTTAGTACTTGACAAGCAATTAAACAATAGCTGGTATCCTACTCGGCTTCTATCACACAGATAGATAGTCATTCGGCAATACCTCCCCTTCTGGAAGGGTTGTTCTTCTCAGTTTATATGAAATGAAAAGAAGAGAAAAGAACGAATTGAAGAGAATTGTATATATGAAAAAAAATATACTGCCACAAAATATCTGGCTTGGAACCTACCTCTGAACTATAGAGGTTTGTCATAGGAGAACAAAACATATGTGTATATATATCAACATCAAGTATTATTGCATCGCATTTCGCATGCTTAAATATTTTTGCTATTCCGTCCATCATTCTATGGACCCATGCTCTTCCTCGAGCTTATACACAATCACCTTTGAAACTCCCTCGATATCGAAAATCGAATCTGGGATCTCATTCTAGACATCATCGTTACTAGAATTCTATGCTTGCATCGCAACCTTCCTCGTATAGTAATACGACTCTCTCTATTGATAAGAAGGAATAAATATTCAATAGGTAGATACTCTACTTAATTAGTCTATCAATGATAACTTATACTCTACCACGACCCGATTAGTGGTATTCAATCTCAACATCCATTCCAATACAACTCTCACGGTTGTAATCAGCTCATTACTCGCAGAATCATTGTTGCATTACTATGGTCCACCACTGACCTACTATCGTCATTCACTTTCCATGAAATCTTAATATCTAACCATACGGAGTCCATACATGTCGTATAGAATACTTCTAAGGAGTTAACATAACCACCAATCATAATTCATGAAGAACACTCCAAACTCTGACGTACTTTCATGACATGAAGCATATAAAATTGCAGAAGAGTTTCAATCAAAGCACCGATAGCAGGTTAATACCATTCTTAATCATATGTCTTCCATAGAAGACTTAACTCAAAGGTTTGTTTAGTCCTTTTTGAAATATGGTCCTGGATTATTCTCAAGATAGTACCTTCTGAGATAGATAGCCCGCTCATGGCGATTACACGAATTAAACCTTTACCAACTACTATTACGGTTGGGTATTGCACAGTCTTCAGAAGGAATGTCAATCTTCCAAACCATAATACAACCTGCATAGCTTTAACCATCATCACTGTATTCCTTTGGCACAAGCGCCTATAATTATCCTCTTACCTTTAAAGTGTCGGCCACCTCTTTGGCCTTTCCTGATAGTAAAATTTCCTTACAGTCAATGTCATTTTAACCACCTCCAAATAAATTTTCTACCTTATTTCAATCACAGCTTATGTGAAGATGTTTTCCTTAAAATCTGATGAGTAAAAAAAAATATCACCATTTTTCCATAAGTTATTGCCTCGGTCTTTAGAGGTTAATCACTGTCACGACTAACTCTCAATCATAATTAGAACATCTTTTATCTTAAGTCCTAATTGCCTTGAACAATTTCGACCATTACTGGTTCGATCCATACCTTCTCGTGGTTTAACACGTGCCCCACTTGGCATCATTATAATTACGTCATATTTCCTTTATCAACATTTCTATTCTTGAGAATTTTGAATATTACCTTTCTCCTTGTAAAACCTCTAAGGTTATCCTTGAATCGTTCCTCATGTATTCCCTAGATACAGGGCATATCAAGATACCATTTATTAATACCAGAATCATTGTCTATATACTTCTGAAAAATTTCTCCACTGATCCTTAAAGGTTGTTATTACCTTAATCCTTTCCAATTCATATTGTCAAAACTCATGATGTCCCTATTAAGGGTGAAATGCCAACCTTTATGCATTCCCCTAGGATTCGTTTTAAGTTACTAATGTTCTATCCTTAATTCCACCTTTAAAAAGGTACATGCATCCTTCCATGGATAAATCAAGTCATATATCCCTGATAAGGGTGTCTTATTCAATCATTCCCACCTCGATAGTATATGCCTAATTTTCACAATAACATCTGTATTCAAAATGAGGTCAATCAATATGGCCTCCAAAAGATAACAACGGTTATCCGCTTTTCTTGCCTAATTTGGTAACGATAACAAGGATGTTCTGGAAGATATTGGTCGTGTTCAACGTGACTTCTTCTTAATAATTCCTTATTTACTTTTGTTGTTTATCTCAACAGTCATCTCAATGTTGGGATATCTTTCATACCTGGCGTCTCCCTTTCTGGGTATCATGCCACCGGTCTTACACTTCACCTTTTTGAAGGTCACTTCCTTCATCCAATTTTCTTAATTTCTTACTTTCTTGTCTCCTCAGTCTATCCGCGTCTCATTATTTATCCTTCGAATTATCTCAAGGTTTCCTCGAATCCTCCCAACTTACAGGGGATAAAATATATGTATCTCTTATGCCCTCAACCATCAATTTTAACTCATGGTGAATCACCCTCATCCTGACGAATGCATATTTTTCTATTTCTATTGCTACAAGTCTTTAGGGTTTCCTCATACCCAACTCCCTTATCATACCTCAAACTCTATTGCCTTTATATTCCTTTCCACTTCAGTTTCTTTTTATTTTCCTTTCTCTTATCCTTATTTCATGAACCAACACAACATAAGTATTGATTTCAAACATCCCGTCATTCTGGATTCGTGTCCTCAGAACGAATCTTGACAACTTTTACAACTTAGATTCATAATTCATCATACTCATCCGCTTTTGTTCAAGCTCCAAAGCTTTTACACTATCTCCTTATCTTTGGGAATTACTTTCCTGAAAACAATTGACTAAACTTAAATCAGTTTATTATAATCTCTTGCTTCGTGCCTTCCTTGGCCTTTCACCAGCGGGTGGTCTCTCTCTTAGGAGGGTAAGTGACAAAAACAATCTTTTGTGATTCGTCAATCATTCAGAATCTCAAATGATTCCTCTATTTCCTTTATCCAGACTCTTGCCTCGACTAGGTCAACCTGTTCCTTGGAACTCTGAGAGCTTAGAGACTTAAAGGTCTTGAAAGAATTTCCTACCGCATTGTTTTCTCAAGGTGGTGGTTGGGGATAATAGTCTAAGTTCTGTCTAGACAGGTCCATAAATTGCCGTATAGGAGTACCGTCTCGGGTCTCCTTTCCTTACTCGACTTTCTGTTTCCTTAGTATGAAATGTTTCAACCTTTCTCCCATAATCGGGGTTATCTTAAACATTAAAAACCTTGTTTTCCACTCAATTATGTTATGGGTTCTTTCTTTCTTGATGGCAACCTCCCTGACTATCACATTCAGGGTTTGCCCTAAATCTTATTCCTCAAACTATGGCTCTCATCTAAGTTCTCATCCTTAAGCTCTTGAACTTTTGGAACCCAATTTCTGTAGGAACACCTCATTATCCCCTTATCATCTTTCTCGGTATGGATCTCTTCTCCAGTCATTGACTCTCTGCCTTCATTCATCACTTTTTCTTGGCATAATATTATATTTTCCAATAATCCAGACCGCCTAGCGATCTCAAACAGCTTTTCGGTACCGGCTCCGGTTGCGTTCACTTTTATTTCCATTTTCTCAAAATCTCTTATCAACTCTCTTAGAGACAATATCATCTTGAGTTTCTCCTTTCTACTAAGGGCATTAGCCACCATTTTGGCTTTCCCTGGATGATAAAGAATCTCATAACCGTAATCCTTGATTAGCTCTAACCACCTCATTTGGCGCATGTTGAGCTCTTTCTGTGTGAAAATGTATTAGAGCACTTATGGCTTGTGTAAATCTCGCACTTCTCTCCATACAAGTAGTGCCTCCAATCTTTAGGGCAAAACTATTGCCACGAGCCCAAGCTCATGGGTGGGGATATCAAATTTTATATTCCCTTAATTGTCTTAACACGTACGCGATTACCTTGTTGTGCTGTATAAGAAGCACCCTAATTCCTTATGTGAAGCGTCACTACACTTCACAAAATCTCATTTTCCATCCGACAACGCCAACATAGGGAACGTCACCAACCTTTGCTTCGGTTCTTAAAAGTTGTTCTTGCATTTCTCTGTCCATTCGAACTTCTCAGTCTTACGAGTAAGCCGCGTTAAAGGGGCTACTATCTTTACAAACTTGAACGAACCTCTGGTAGTGACCGGCCAATCCTACCTCTGGGAGTTGCCCTAACCACGGTCATCAATTTCTCAGTGGTCCTTTATTCATTTTTGTCAGGATCCTTCACGGGATCCTCCTCAGCAACAATCCCTTCTAGGACAACATCCTCAACCGCTACATCCTCAATATCAACATCATCTGGTCCCGCGTTAGGACGCTTTATCGGATCCATAATCCGATCTCCAATTGGTAATAAAACATCATCACGCTGTTACTCCTCAACCTCAGGGTTCGGAGTCCCGCTACCATATACGATAACGAACTACGCTTCAATCACGATATTTATAAGGGTTCCCATAAGGGTTTTAACTGTCAGTACTACGTTAGGTAGCCCGACTATGAACTTGGCAAGAGTTCTTATTATCTTAGTTATTATCTTAACGTCACATCATCTCTGAGGTTTATAACGCTTAGCTCTGATACCATTTCTGTAACACCCCCAAATCCGGGGTCGGGGATCCGGGTTGTCACGAGTTCCATTTCTCTTAATAACACCCAATCTTAATAAATAATCAACTACTCTGTACTGTGACCCCACAATAAACACACACACCACAAGTTATAGTCTCAGAGATGAATATTCAAAAATAATCACAAGTCATTTTATTCCACAATTATCTGCCAATACACCTTAAAAGGGTTTCTGAATAAATTTACATTTCTTTGCCATTATTACAATTCATAAATATACATAAATCTGGTACATCAAAAGTTGAAGCCTAGCCTATTGGTAGTTCCTACCTCAGCTACAGTGACATCAATGCCTATAGGAAACTGCTGAACGTTTCCTATCCGCTCGCGAATTGGGAACTTGGTCCTGTTCAACTTTTCTATCTGTTGTTGTGTGATGAAAGAAGAAAGCAAGGGTGAGCAGCAAGCCCACCAAAATAATATGTATAATGATTTACAGTATATGAGCCTTCTCATAGTACTCATGAAAGTCTTGGTCAAAAGAAATGAACCAAGTTTGATATCTTAATGCGATGAAGTCACAAAATATTCAGTACATATACATATATACTTTTCAAAATCTTGGAAGTCCTCTTCCATGCATAATATACACAGAGTTACAGTTTATAACTGTATAAAACTATCGTTGCAAGGTGATCTCATATATCTAACCTTGTCTCAATGTTTTTCTGAAAATCTTTGACATACATAAGATAATCATTTACTAGATATAAGTTTAAAAGATGAAGTTACAAGATACTCCAATATACTTATATCTTTTCCAAATACTACTTGAACTACCACCGTTCAAGTTATAATTAGTTTCAAAAGTTCATCACATAGATGAGACTACAAGATAATACTTGAATAGATTCAATCTTTGAAATATTATTGAATGAAATGAAGTTACGAGATACTTCATTAAGTCCCGATATATATATACACCTATATATATCTCTCATACATTTCCGGAAAACCTCTGTCATGTAAAGTATGAACAGAGTTGCAATATCCAATGAATTTGGAAAGAAAAGAAATTTTGGCATAAACCTGATATCTTGCTGATCAGGCAAAGATACCAATAAGTAACCTTTTTTACTAGTAGATGGATGAATCCCCCACCGGTCATCACCCTGGTCGTATTAGGACCTTGTGCTGGACCGCCACCCGGCCTCTTACGCCTTGATGGACTGCCACCCAGCCACTTACACTTTGATAGACCGTACCCCGGCCTGTCGCTTATGCCGACTCAATTAGATGGACTTACTCCCCGAACATTGGGCAAGTAATCAAACTGTTTATCAAAACAGCAACCTTGTTGCGAATATAAAATACACCACAGAGCCGGATCCCTCGGGTTTTGAGCGAGTATTTAAATCCCCTTTAAGAGGAAGATCTTAAATATAAAAATGAGTTTTGGGATCCGCTCTAACTTTTAAAATTATTTTGAAGACTCGAAAACATTTTTAAGAATGTTTGGAGTACTGCTGATTTATTAAAATAAATCAGTCCCGATATATTAGAGATATCGGAATATTATTATTTAAATAATATTCTCATAAAGATACTACTTATAAAAATAATCGAAGTAGAAGTTTTAAAACTCATACTTGAAATGAATATTAAATAACCAAAGATATACTTATACGAAAGTACTATCTTTGTTTGAATAATCGAAAATAAGTTTGATTATCGAAACATTATTCTTTAATAAAATAAAGAATATTATTAAATAATAAGTGGAGTCATAATACCTCGAATGAATATTATAATTAATATTCTTTAAATAAAATAAACGGAGTCATACATCCTCAAATAAATATTCAAATAATATTCATTAAATAATATAACTGATTAATAAGCCCTCGAATGAATATTATAAATAACATTCATTAAATAAAATAAAGTTAAAGTTATCGAATAAAACTTATTCGATTAATAGTTTTGAAAACTATAACCATATATATATAAAAATATATATATTATACTCGGGAACATCGACTCCCGGTTTAGAAATATGTTCACCTTTGGGTCCCCTATACTAAGGGTAAACTCAAATACCGCTTATCTCTAGCATAGGTATTATGCAACTATAAGCATTTGAACCAACAGATATATAAATCAAGAATATGAAACATGAAAGGAATATGTCCTAAGTCCAATCATGTATGAGGATTTAGGAATAACTTTTATGTAATCTGTTTTGATTTCATTGATATTAATAAAAGACTTGTTTTGTTTTTATTACGGGCTTTATCTATTTAAGTGTTTAAATAAGATATACCATAGTTTAGAGTAAAGTATTTTATGGATTATGATGAGATCATAATAGTGAGACCTAAAAAGATGATAACTCTAAACTTAAATAGTTCCTGGTCATAGGATTACTAACTAGTAATTAATAATCCACAAAGATCGGTACATAGTATGCTTGCTTCATTATGAAGGATGTCTGTTCTCATAGACATTTGTGTGGTGACACTATAGCTAGTATGTAGGTGCTTATTATAGAATAAGTTCACTGAACATGACTCGCACAGCTGAACAACTGATGGAGTTCACTCACGTGTCAGCAGTTGTTCACCTAGTGATAGTTGTACAAGTATCCTTAGACTTGAGGTCATCATAGTCATCTTGTGTACACTGAACTATGCTTTGGTTTAGTTCTTAGTCTCCAGGGACAATTATTAGGGCTCTTCTGGGTATAGGAATTTGTACACGAAGATAGTGTATGATCAATAAAGGATCTACCCCTTCCAGTGAAGGAAGCGAATGTTCAAGGTTGATCCACTTATGCTAGTTCAGGAATCTCTGGCCAGAGTAAATGAAATTAGAAAGGAGTTTCTAATTTGCATAGAACTACGCATAGTAAATGGTAAGCAAAGTGATTGAATTAGATAGGCTTGACACGAGATCCATGCCTTGTATTTAATCGGGACATTGTAGGGTAGAAGGAGTTTATTGTACGGTAACTATTCACTGACAGGTTCTTGGTATTCTAAGCAGTGAATTCATATTATCCGGATAGTCGCGATATGTTGAGAAGCATCACTCACGATGTAGAATAAATGTGATTAATTAATTAATCATATTTAATAAATTAGAAAATTTATATAAATAATGATAAAATAGTTTTATTATTATTTATTTCTACTACCGGCTTAATATTGAACCTACAGGGTCACACCATAAAAAGAGAATGATTTAATGGTGGAGGAATTAATTAATAATGGCTAATAATTATTTATTTGTGAAATAAATAATTAATTGGCAAATTTAATAATTGATTAAATGAGATTTAATTGATTATAAATTAATTAAGAAAAGTTCTTAATATTATTAATTAAGGATTTAATTTTAGGAAATTAAATCAAGAGAGAGAATTATTTCTAAAGTGTTTAGAAAAAGGATTAATAATTAAAAGGTGTTTTAATTATTAATGAGAATAATAAATGGGATAATAATAATATTATTTATGGGAAAATTTCAGCTGAAAATTTTGCCTATAAATACACTATTATAGACCCTATTTTATTCGAACCCCACATCAAACCCGAAAACCCAAAAAGTTTGGAAAACCCAATTCTCTCCACCTCTTTCCTCCTCCTTAACATCGTTTTCTTGGTGGATACCGGTGGAGTGCTTCACACTTGAGGAGCAACTGCTAAGGATCTCTGATCGTTGTCTCCAAATTATTTTAAAAGGTTAGATTCGATCCCTCGAATTTTTATTCACGATTTATATGCTTTTATTTGGATTTTATATGTGTAAAAGTGTTTTGCCATGCCCCGCTGCGTTTAAAATCCAACATTGGTATCAGAGCATAGGTTGAATGCATATAGATCTGTGGTAAAAATTTCAGAATTTTATGTGCTTGTATGAATTAATTATGATTTTTACAAGTTATTTCATGGATTAATTTTGTCTGATGAGAAATTGTTTCTCAGAATAATTTTGAATGTTGATCTGGGTTCTACAAGTGTTGTAGATCGTCTGGGTATTTTTTTCATAATTTTATGATCTATAGATTTTTTATTATGAATTTTTGAAGTTCTTACAATTAAATTCGTAATTAAATAAAGTCATATATATATATATATAAACTGTAAGTATATATATATTATGTATCTGCACTGCTGTGGTTTCTGTACTCTGCTGCACGGAAGCAAAGGTACGGCTATACTGGTGTGATAGTCAGGCACGAGAATCGAGAATACTGTCAGGCGGCTGCAAAAACAAAAAAAAATAGGGGTGTAACGCATTTCGGGAATGCGTTACACACCTGTGGCGCATTCACGGAATGCGTTACACCCTTGTAACGCATCAGCGGAATGCGTTACAGGGCTTGTAACGCGTTCCTGTAATGCGTTACAGCCCGTCTGTTGATTTTAAAATTGATTTTCTGGGAGTTTCGTAACTCCGTTTTGGGCGTGCAATATACCGTTGGATTCGTTTTTCCGAGACGGATCTAATGGAGTGATCAATTTTAGTTTATATAAAAGTTTTGAACTGTTTATATTTCCATGAAGTGTTTTAAAGCTGTTTTTGATTATTTTAATTGATTTTAAATGCTTCATGTGATACATAGAGATGTATAATGCTTAGACTTATGTGCTAGATGATGTAACATGCCTACCTTGATGTTTATTCATGTTTATATATGTGATATATACTTAGTTTATCATGCGATGATAGATTTAGGTGAACTTAAATGAACATAAGGCGTTTGTTAGACAACCTAGTATAGTGAAATTGTTTCATAACCTTAAGAACAATATTATGAATACAATCATGAGATTCTTGTATTTATGAAACACGTAATTGAATATGAATTTTCGATATGAGAGAAAGGATGATTCTGTCAACAACAGATTTCTATCTGTAAGAAAGGGTTATTAAGTGACGCCTCTTAACAATGCTCCACCCGATCTGGGAATCATCTGATTATTGATTATTATTTTGAAATATTTAATTTAAAAGGAAGAATCTCTTTATAATATGATTATGATTGTAACATAATATAATCCCTCTAAAATTAAATAATATCAAGTAGTAATTGGCCAATGATACAACGGGCTTGTGTCGGTCATAGCCTTCCAACATGGTAGAAAGTAGTTCTTATTTTTGAATCATTGTCATTTCGTGCCACAGCCGAGGGCTTTGATTTTGAAATAAGAAATACTTGTCTATTACATAGAGATGTGTATATTGAATAAGAATCTAAAGGTCGTTACGTGCCACAACCGTGGGCCTTTGGGGACTGATTCAATTGTACGGAATGTGGGGTTAGACTTGACTTAGAATATTGAGTTTGTCGTGCCACAGCCGTGACTCAATTATTCAAGAGGCTAAAGTTTGATTAGGGAATAACATTAGATGTAATTGACAAGAGTTGTCTGCCTATTGAACATTACATGGCGTTTCGTGCCACAGTCGGGGTTGTGTAATGGAATGTAGGATCCCTATTCCCACTAGCATTATGAATGCTTAATTTTTCATGTAGGGGGTTGAATAAATTAGGAAAACTAGTGGGAGCCACTTATGAATAAAGACCCGATTCATATAGTGTTTTGAAATGAAATCGAATATTTGCTAAGTGTTGTTATGTGTTTATCATTTACAGATTTACTTTGTACGTTATGTCTTCTGCACTATCACTCAGGAGCATACTAGATGCTCACAAATTGACTGGTCCTAATTATGCTGACTGGCTTCAAAACTTGAGAATTGTTCTCAGGATTGAGAAGCTGGAATACGTGATTGACTCACCTAAGCCTACTGAACCTGCTAGTGATGCACATAATGATGAACATGTTGTGTATCGTAAGTGGATAGATGATGCAAATATTACACAATGCATCATGCTAGCTTTCATGAACATTGAGCTACAGAAGCAACATGAGCATATGGATGCTCACACTATCCTCATGCATCTACAAGAGTTGTATGATGTGGCAGGGAGGACAGCTCGATATGAGATATCGAAGGAGCTGTTCGGTTGTAGGATGTCTGAGGGATCATCTGTGAATGACCATGTACTTAAGATGATCAATTTGATTGAACGTCTTGGACAACTTGGTTTTGCCATGGATGGGGAGCTGAGCCAAGACTTGGTCTTACAATCGCTTCCGAGTTCGTTCTCGCAGTTTGTTGTGAAATTTCACATGAATAAGTTGGATGTCAGCCTGCCTGAATTCCACAACATGTTGAAGACTGCGGAATCGAATTTTCCCCCTAAGAAGAGTTCTGTTCTTCTAATTGGTGAAGGTTCCAATCCTAAGAAAAGGAAGAGGAACTCTTCCAAGAAGAAGAAAGTAGGTGAAGAAAAGCCGGTTCCAGCAAAAGCTGAAGACCCTAAGAGCAAAGTTATTTGCTTTCACTGTAACAAGGTGGGGCACTGGAAAAGGAACTGCAAGGTTTACCTTGCAGAATTGAAGAAGAAGAAGGGTAGTGAGACTACCGCTTCTGATTCAGGTATGTTCATGATAGAAGTGAATATGTCATTAAATCAAATTTCTACTTGGGTATTAGATACCGCCTGTGGTTCTCAAATCTGCAATTTGTTGCAGGGACCAAGGAGAAGTAGGACTCTTGAGGAAGAGGAGGTGATTCTACTGATGGAAATAGAGCAAGAGTTGCTGCTGAAGATGTAGAATCATTTCATTTACATAGGCCTACGGGCAAGACTATTGTTTGAAATAATTGTTATTTTGTTCCCTCGATTGTGAGGAATATTATTCCCATGTTAGACTTGGCTGGATTTTTCATTTATTATTGAGAATAATGAATGTTTTATTCTTAGAGATAATATTCTTTATGGACGTGGTACTTTAAATAATGGTCTGTATGTATGTGACATAATTTATTTCAGATTGAACAAACTAATAAAAGATAAGGGATGATGAAAATCTCACTTTATAGTGGCATTGCAGTCTCCATTTAGTAGACATGGAGAGAGGGCTGAAAATTTGCTAGGAATGGTACACACAGATGTATGTGGACCAGTGTCTACGCAAGCCATGGGTGGATTTTCATACTTCATTACTTTGATGGATAATAGATCTAGATTCGGATATGTGTTTGATGAAACATAAGTCTGAAGCCTTTGAAAAGTTCAAAGAGTATAAGTATGAAGTGGAGAAACAAACCAAACATAGTATTATAATTCTTCGATTAGATCGAGATGGTGAATACTTTAACGGAGTGTTTCTAGATTATCTCAAAGTAAATGGTATAGTCTCCCAGTGGACTCCTCCAGATTGGTATCTGAAAGGAGAAATCGAACTTTGTTAGACATAGTTCGGTCCATGATGAGCTATGCAAATCTTCCAGTATTCCTATGGGGTTATGCATTGGAAACCTCAACATATTTACTGAATAAGGTGCTTTCCAAATCTGTTCCTCAAACTCCGTATGAGATATGGAAAGAAAGGAAACCGAGTCTTAAACACGTTAAGATTTGGGGATGTCCAGCTTATGTCAAGAAAGTTGACCCAGATAAGCTGGAATATCGATTCGTAAAATGTAGTTTTGTGGGATATCCTAAAGAGACTATAGGGTATTACTTTTACACCGATCATCGGGTATTTGTCTCCAGACATGCTACCTTCTTGGAAAAGGAGTTTATCCTTGAAGGAAACAGTGGGAGCAAAATTGGACTTGATGAAGTTCAAGAAGCACAAACTACTATGGATCAAGTGGAAACACCTGTTCTGACTGAACAACCTTTTGTGGAACATCCCATTCATAGGTCAGGGAGAGTGTCTCGCCAACCTGAGAGTTAATATGGCCTTGTCATTGAGAATGACAATGAGTTGTCGATCATTGATGATGATGACCCTGTGACCTATAATGAGGCTATGAGTAGTGTTGACTCAGAGAAATGGCATAGTGCCATGAAATCCAAAATGGAATCTATGTATAAGGTATACAAAAGATAGATTATAGCAGATGGCCAGGTGGAGACCTATAAGGCTAGGCTTGTGGCAAAAGGATTCAAACAAAGGCAATGGATTGACTTTGATGAAACTTTTTACCTGTAGCCCTGTTAAAATCAGTTCGGATTTTGCTTGCGAATGCTGCTTACTACGACTATGAAATCTGGCAGATGGCCAGATGGTTTTCTTTCCAAAAGAAATGAAAACCTAGTGTGTAAGCTGATGCGAACCATATGTGGTTTAAAGCAGGCTTCTCGAAAGATGGAACATTAGTTTTGATGAGACAATCAAAGAGTTTGATTTGTAGATGAACCATGTGTCTACAAAAGGGTTAGTGGGAGCGCGGTAACATTTCTTGTATTGTATTGAATTAGATTTGACACACATAACAACATAGCAGACCCACTCACAAAGCTACTTTATGAAAGTCACTTTGATCGTCATAATGACAGGATGGGTATTAGATACTAGAGTGATTGGCTTTAGTACAAGTGGGAGATTGAAAGGAATATGTCCTAAGTCCAATCATGTATGAGGATTTAGGAATAACTTTTATGTAATCTGTTTTGATTTCATTGATATTAATAAAAGACTTGTTTTGTTTTTATTACGGGCTTTATCTATTTAAGTGTTTAAATAAGATATACCATAGTTTAGAGTAAAGCTTTTTATGGATTATGATGAGATCATAATAGTGAGACCTAAAAAGATGATAACTCTAAACTTAAATAGTTCCTGGTCATAGGATTACTAACTGGTAATTAATAATCCGCAAAGATCGGTACATACTATGCTTGCTTCATTATGAAGGATGTCTGTTCTCATAGACATTTGTGTGGTGACACTATAGCTAGTATGTAGGTGCTTATTATAGAATAAGTTCACTGAACATGACTCGCACAGCTGAACAACTGATGGAGTTCACTCACATGTCAGCAGTTGTTCACCTAGTGATAGTTGTACAAGTATCCTTAGACTTGAGGTCATCATAGTCATCTTGTGTACACTGAACTATGCTTTGGTTTAGTTCTTAGTCTCCAGGGACAATTATTAGGGCTCTTCTGGGTATAGGAATTTGTACACGAAGATAGTGTATGATCAATAAAGGATCTACCCCTTCCAGTGAAGGAAGCGAATGTTCAAGGCTGATCCACTTATGCTAGTTCAGGAATCTCTGGCCAGAGTAAATGAAATTAGAAAGGAGTTTCTAATTTGCATAGAACTACGCATAGTAAATGGTAAGCAAAGTGATTGAATTAGATAGGCTTGACACGAGATCCATGCCTTGTATTTAATCGGGACATTGTAGGGTAGAAGGAGTTTATTGTACGGTAACTATTCACTGACAGGTTCTTGGTATTCTAAGCAGTTAATTCATATTATCCGGATAGTCGCGATATCTTGAGAAGCATCACTCACGATATAGAATAAGTGTGATTAATTAATTAATCATATTTAATAAATTAGAGAATTTATATAAATAATGATAAAATAGTTTTATTATTATTTATTTCTACTATCGGCTTAATATTGAACCTACATGGTCACACCATAAAAAGAGAATGATTTAATGGTGGAGGAATTAATTAATAATGGCTAATAATTATTTATTTGTGAAATAAATAATTAATTGGAAAATTTAATAATTGATTAAATAAGATTTAATTGATTATAAATTAATTAAGAAAATTTCTTAATATTATTAATTAAGGATTTAATTTTTGGAAATTAAATCAAGAGAGAGAATTATTTCTAAAGTGTTTAGAAAAAGGATTAATAATTAAAAGGTGTTTTAATTATTAATGAGAATAATAAATGGGATAATAATAATATTATTTATGGGAAAATTTCAGCTGAAAATTTTGCCTATAAATACACTATTATAGACCCTATTTTATTCGAACCCCACATCAAACCCGAAAACCCAAAAAGTTTGGAAAACCCAATTCTCTCCACCTCTTTCCTCCTCCTTAACATCGTTTTCTTGGTGGATACCGGTGGAGTGCTGCACACTTGAGGAGCAACTGCTAAGGATCTCTGATCGTTGTCTCCGAATTATTTTAAAAGGTTAGATTCGATCCCTCGAATTTTTATTCACGATTTATATGCTTTTATTTGGATTTTATATGTGTAAAAGTGTTTTGCCATGCCCTGCTGCGTTTAAAATCCAACAAAACAGGCATGCACATATACCATATCACATGCTACAATATATCGCAAGAATTTGCTAATAACAAATATGCATTTATCGCAAGATCATGCATATACACATATACATCACAACAACAGTTATACGGGTAGAAAACTTGCCTGAGTGCTCCCGGATAGGCTTAAGCTTAGAGTGGGTCCGATAACCTATGAACAACAACATAAGTCGGAATTAAACCCCGGTCGCTTAAGAAACTAGACTTTAACCATTTAGAGTCCCAACGTTCGCTTTCGTGCTTAACGATTTACTTAAGTCGCTCGAGTACCCTTGGCTCCACCATTTTTAATAAATTAACCATTACGATTTTTAAGGCGATTCTTTCGCAAGTGTCTTACCAACTGCCTATTACACCTTACATAAATGTTTCATACTTCAATTAGTCCTTTAAGGTCTTTAACCTATGTTTCAAAGTAAGGTGAGGGGTAATGATTCGTTCGCGAAATGTCGTTACTTAAAACGGCCGTTTCTCCTAAACCGTACATCGGAATCAAACGAACCACATATCAAAACGAAGCTCGTAACATGAACTATCTAAACATGGAAATGGTCAAAACCTAGCAGTGAGTTTCCGGGTCCTACTGTTAAGAATAAAAACAGTCTAAAGTAAATCGGGCATTACGACGACTATGTTTACGCGATTTCCCAATTTTATACCATCTCAAATCGACCACCAATCAATCCCAATTCATTCATACAACCAACATCCATCCAAAACACACTACAACAGTCCCAACACCTCAAGTTCTTCCAATTTATGTTATTCGCATCATGAATTTAAACTATACTTAATTCCTTTAACAAATCAACAAGATTCAACATTCATTTCACTACCACTCCAACCTAAACTCTAAACAAACAAGCTTCATGCTTCACATATACTATATCAATCATAACAATTCCTAAATACTCAAAACTAAAGCTAGGGTTTGGAGTTTATACCTTCTTGAAGCTTCTTAGCACAACACAAGAGCTTTGAATGCCTAAAGAACCTTGATCCTTGCTTGTATAACCTTAAACTTTCATAAAAATTCAAGAAACTAAAGTTATTTCTTTGAAAGTTACTATTCACCATCTTCTTCCTTGAATTATTGGAAGAGATTGTGAAGGAATTTGAAGTGTAAACTCATGGAATAGCTATATATATGCATAAGGAGTACTAGATAATTATCTTACCAATTAAGGAAGCTTGGAAGGTGAATTTTGAAATTCTTCTTCTTGAAAATGGGGAAAAGCCGAGAGCAAGCTTGGAAGAAAGAGAGATTTTTGTGTTTTTGTGATTTGTTTAGCTTAGCTTGGTTGGTTTTTGTTTTGATTTTTGGTTAATTACCTTATTAACCTTATATTTGTGTGGTTATAAACCAACCACACCTCCTCCTTCCCTATGTCATGCTTGCATCACCTTATTGTGTCATCATCTCTTACTTGCCCTCTCCTTATTGGTTGGATGACCTCATCATCCCTAACCTCCTTCATTAACTTCCTAATTGTTTGCCTAATGACCGCTGATCTGTTATACGGTTCGCTTAACTTTCGTTTTCGTTTATTGTTTGAGGGATCATACCCGGGATCTTATTACTTGGGTTTCCTTAACCTTTCTCAATACATTATATTCTTTTTATGATCCTCTCTTATAATCCTTTTATTTAAATCCTTTTTATCCTGTTACCTTATACTCAATTCTTTCGGTATCCGGTGGATTTTCGGCAAAAATCAAAGTGTTCGAATTTGGATTCTGACGATCTTTTCATACACTATATACCACATAGAGTTCTACTAATATCTCAGAAGATTAATAAAAGAATCCCTACATAGTGTGGCATGAAAAGTTTTCTCATTCAGCATAATCTGCAAAATCACTATTCATAAGGGTTTCAAAAAAATTCCAAAATTTGGGGTTATTACACATAAATTAAGAGAAACTTGATGATAACAAAACACTCTATTAATACAAAATAAAATAATGTAGATAAAATTTACAAGTGCTGCAATTTATTGAAAATTCTCGCAAAGGAAGATTTGTAGAGTGTCTTACAGATCATTTTCAGGGTGCTCCTTTAGACTGAGTATAACGACTCGTGTGTTTTTGAATTATTTAAATATGTGATTATTATGGAAATTATTAAATAAAATATGTGTGTTGGTTTTGACCGCTATGTGTTGTTTGATTATTATCCATATGTGATTTATAGTGTACCGGGTTGTCCGCGCGATTAATTATGGGATCGTATTGAATTATTTTCACATTCAAAAGTGGGTTATTGCAAATTTATTTGCATAAATACTGGAACTATCTTTAAAAATTGTTTTTATGCTTTTATAATGACAATATTTATTTTTGGAATTTTATAAAATTGAAAAATCAATATTTCATCAATTATTTAACCCTGTATGATTTTCTGATTGTATTTATTTGTAAAATCTATATTTAATTCAAAAAATCTTTAAAAATTATGAAACTTATATTTACTTAAGTTTGGAATATTCCGGGAATTTTAAAATTATTTTGGAAATTTTCGAGATTAATTTTACCCGCGCGTTGTTTCGGTTATTTGTTAAAAGTGGGTATAAACTGCCTTTTAAAAATTATTTTAAAATTACGAAATTTATGTTTTTGTAAACTTTGGGATATTTACGACATTTTAAGATTATTTTCATAATTTTCAAAAATTATTTTGCGTACACCTTTGTCCGTTAGTTTTGAATTACGGGACTAACCGGGTCTCGGAATCTTCAAAATACGCCTTTGAATTACAGGAGTTGTACTATCAGTTGTACTACTAGGTGTACTGCATTGATTGTACAGCATATAAAAAAAAGAAAGAAACAACAAAACACACACACAAACATCACACGGGTATACGCCCCTGTTCGGTTCCCTTATCGCCAAAAACCCCCACCCCCGTATCTGTTTCTTCCGGTTTCTAATAAGGCCCCCGTTGCTTTTCCTTTTCCGATTACTGCTCTGTTCCGGCCACCTTGGTCCCTTTCTCCGGCCTCCCTGTTGCCGCCGGTTTTCCGGTAAGGTAACGGTGGCGGTGTGCTTGATTGTGTGCTTTTGTAGTGCATGTGTGTGTGCATTTTCGGGTATGTGTAGGTGATAGCCGATAGACTGTGCTTTTACTTCCCTGTTTCCGGAGAATTATTTCCTTATTTCTCTGTTCAAGTTGTTGCTAGTAGTTGTGTGCGTAGGTTGTATGTATATCTGTGTGCGCTGCTGTTGGTTCAATTCGGTGCAATTTGATTCCTTTAATTTTTTAGGGTTTCGAATTATTGAGTGTTGTTGTGAAAAATTTGGAATGAAAAACAAAATTCTTGATTATGCGAATTTTTTTTGTATTAATTTTTGATTATGTCGAAAATTTTATCGGTGAACTTCGCGTTGGAAACCCGAATTAATTGGGTACCCGTGAGTTTTGCCGCCGTCGGCGATGAGCTTCGGCGAGCCGACGGTGGGCCGTGATGATTTTTATCTGAGTCCTAATATTTTAAATAAATAAAATTTGTGCGGTGTTTTATTCTGGATCAAATTAGTACTTAGTAAATATGGAATCAGGGTGATTGAGTTGGTTGTAATTATTAAATTATATCGGTAATTGGAATTTGTGAGTTGTGATTGATTGTCGTGTGTTAAATGGGATTGCTGTTATTGAATTGACGTCGATTGATGTTTCGACGGGTAGTCCGATAAACAGATGAGACGCTGCCCAATTTCCGGAAAAATTTACCTACAACAATACGGGCGCGTATCTAACGATTATCAGGATGTCAAATGGTTATATAGATATATATGTGTTCTATATGAAACTTGGTTGCACGATGTGATAAATAATTTGCTAAAATCCATAACCCCGATTTGTAAAATTACAAGTATACGTATTTTCGGAAAACAAACATCAAACCGATTTCTCGAGAATGTGAACCCTGACTGTTGGGTGTGTTAATATATTATAATAATCCATATAATTACGAGTCGGGTTTGAATATCGTTGGGTAAGAATTAGTATCGAGGATATGTCAAGCATACCTAAACGTCTAACGTAGGGCATTTCGACCCTGTAGGTTATGGTCGGGAACCTGAAAGTGGACGATGGACTAAAGATAACATAGCGGTCAGTCGACGAGCTCAGTAGAGTTTCGACAGAAAGACCTGAGTGTCAAAGTTGAATCCAATGGGATCTAGTGGTTGGAAGTTAAAGCCTGAATAGTAGAGTCGGCTCAGAGTTGATCAGTAATAATTGTAAAGCCTTGTAAGGCAAGTATTTCTGAACTTTGCTTCAAGATATATATTACCAATGTTTTCGAACTGTTTCATAACATGTTGCTATTATTCAAAATAACTCCTGTTTTATTTTGCAAGTGCTTTAAACTATTAAACCTTGAACCCTGATTTTCTTGATCTTGAGCCGCAAGCCTTATTCTTTGTAAACCATCCTTTGTTGATCCTCAGATATCAAATCACACCAATATGATGCTACTCCCCAAAGGTATAATTACCGAACACCAAACACTGAAACAAAATTTGTTTGAAAACACAGAAACTTTTATACTGCAACCATTTTTTAAAACATCAAGGAACTATACCTTGAAAAACCATTATTTGTCTAATATCTGATCATTTTACAGGTTGAAAACCGTTTCTCGTACATACCTTGATATACCCTTATGACACTCATGAAACGCATTACGCTTTTGTACAAATGCTTTATCAATGTGGATTATGATCTTGCTTATTGAATTACATCGTTTATTACACTGAATTGTTTTAGAATTGGATAGTTTTCTTATGTGGACCAGATTCGTGGTCACACCAGATTCGTGGTTGAATTAGGCCAATGAGTGCCTTGGATCCAGTAACTAGAGCAGTGATGTGTGCTTTGCTCGGGGTTAGTGCATGACTGATCAACAGCCTAACCTTGGTTTTAAAACTTAAAATGAATATCCAATTCTAATGATTAGTTAAAAAGAAACTTGATTCCTTTGAATCATCTCATTTGATCATTGTTTAACCTCAGTTATCACTATTATGACTTGCTGAGCTAGTTAGCTCACCCTTGCGATTCTTTTATATATTTTACAGTTGAAAAGAATGTGGATGATAGTGAAGTTTCTCAGTCCAAAGTGCGGGCTAAGGTTCCAGTGAGTTGAATCAAGCTAGCAGACGCTTCATGTGGTATAGAGATAGTCAGATTGCAAGAATGATTATATTATCAATTGTAAGTTAAATTAGTTCGGATTTGGTATGATGTAATAAAAGTTAAGGTTGTGGCTTGTTTTCATACTTTAACCTGTTGCGATCCGTGGTTATGTAAAGCAGGGTCATTGTGAATAATATTTCTTATTCAGGTTTATATATTGTATTTGTGTTGTGGACCCCAAACTTCTGACCCGGGTTTGGAGGGCGCCACAGGTTGGTATCAGAGCTACAGGCTATAAGTCACTGAAACAAGCCTAGATTGTTGGGAATGGGTAGAGGGTTAGGATTAGGAGTAGGAAATAGAAAGATAAGATGTTGTGAGGTTCAGTGCGACGGTATAGTAGGTCTCCGGCACAGTTCGTATTGCGGTTCAGGATTCTCAGCTTGCAACATGATTTTCAGACAATGGCAATGGCAGATCCTGATTTCCCGATATCATTCGAACGTTTGGCGCTTTCTGTTCGAGGATCATCATCTTCTCTCAGATTTGATTTGCACCTTGTTCCTCCACTAGTATTAATGGCACTACCTTCTGTTATAACGGCTGTACTTCTTCAAGCTATTCTACGCTAAAAATTTTCCACCTCTTGATATGAGATTACCTATTCAAGAACTTCCATCTGATTATTCTCCTTTCACTGGACATTCGGCTGTGAGCGTATCACTTTAGTTTACCCTACATCATGTTCTATACCCCTAGTTTAGAACTTGTCCTATGAAGCGATTGTACCTACAAAGAGGGATTCGAGAGCTACAATAAATGGTGAGCGTTTGAGTTATAAATAGAGGTGAGACAAAGATTAGAAAGGAGATTTAAGTGTTTCAGAGGATAGCTGTTATCGGGTTAAAAGAAGCCCTTAGTGACTAAGCCATCCGTGAATAAGTATGGGATGAACAAGATGAATTTTGAAAGAGTAAGAGATAAAAGAATAAACCTGGAATTTTTGTGAAATTAAATGATGATGATATGATGAATACGATATGTAAAGTAGTAACGTGATGTGATATGAGCAAACTTTGTTCTATGAAATAGACTTATTGACTATTGGATAGCCTGTTTTACTAAACTACTACAACGGTAATGTCGAGAGTATTACCAGTATGGAAGCTTTGACGTGAAGCTACGAATCAAATAACATGCAACGACAATTGAAGTTTTCGTCGATTAAAAAAGGCAAATGAACCCGAAAAAGGAGAAAAGGTAGATTGGAGTGAACAAACTTTAACGTAATTGTTTCTTTAATATGTTACATTGTTATAAGTCGGAAGAACAACAACCAACTCATATAGTAAGGGCAGCCAGATTTGTGACTTTTCAAACTTTTTGAACAAGTTTTCAAAAAAGATTTTTCCTTTACAGATTTTTTTAAAAAGCCTTTTTGAATAAAACAAGTTTTAAACCTTGGTTGTCAAGTTACTACTTGAGTTTCTTGTTTGTTAAAAGACCCAGATTGCCTGGAAGGATACTTATTTCTGAATTAAGTAACCTGTGATTATGAAGAAGTTGATTATTCTCAACAGTAAGGTACAAGTATTGTTTGATAAGATTAACAACAGAATCAGTGTACGGGGCAATTACTCATCCAATTATAGGATTACCCAAGTTCAAAGAATTCACTGATCTAACAGAAGTCTGAGTATGACTGAAAGAAACTGAGAAGATTTCCAGATTTCCTAAAAAGAAGAATAGTATTAACACAAGGATCGCTATGATGAATGCTTCGGGGTTATTCTAAATTGAAAAAGGAAACTCAAGGATTGTTTGGTAGGGACGTCATTATGATCGAGTTGTTAAAGTATTATATGTAGAGGTGTGATATTAAAGCCGCAAGACGTGGCAATTAAGAATCTACCATAATGCTTAATTTACGAATGCATTTCAACGTACTTTCTAAAAGTTATTATATGAAATGATGGAGATATGATCGAACAAGCTCGAAAGATGAATACAAGTGAAATGTGGATGGTGACCAATGGTATCGTTCTTGTCTTCAATATTACAGCGTATATTCCCTTTTTGATTCCTAAATAAGTATGAACTTCTTTTCTTAAATAAACTCCTTGCTATGATATCGAAAAGGAGGATATTGCATTTCTTTCAAATCTAATTGTTTCCCTAAATTTTTGCTTTCTGATTGGGACAAACAGTTTTATGGTGGGACACTTTGTTAGAATGACGAAGAGTCGGGTGGGACGCCACCTAATCATATGCTGTATGCCATATGGTACGAAAGACTGGCCATCTTAAGTACCAATGTGGTTGTCTCATTCATATTCAAATCCTTACTTCTTCTTTCTTTTCAACTCTAATTTTTGATGAATTTTGAATCCTTCTAGTCGTTTCGTTGTATTGTCGTTCTTTGCAAGAAGTTTTCAAACAGAAATCAACGTATCATGAATCAAGTGGACGAAGTTCTATCTACATCTTATGTATGGGAAGGAAATAAGGGCACCTGGCGAGGATTGCAAATCACTAGTCCCAGTGAAGAATCCATTAAGAATCAAGGGAATCTACTCCAATAAGGAATACGTTTTCGAGAACGAGAATATGCGATTTTCCGGTGAAATATGTAATTTAGAATACGGATGTGATGATATGGATGATCAGGGTGAATACCTTATGTGTTAAAGTATTAAAAGATGTGGGAGAAACTTAATTATTTATCTCTCAAAGTTTTGTTGATAAGATGAACTATCCTGTTGAATTGATAAGACTGTGAGTAAAGGACTAGCAAGTCAAGAACGCGTAATTGTTAAATAAATGAGTACCAATGGTGAAATTGAAATTCCTGGCAATAATTTGTGTAGAATTGATATCCTGGAAGGTAAGAGGATTTGATATTATTCTAAGGAATGGATTTACTACTAAAGCGTGATGTCCAGACAGACCGTCGTGACGAAAAGATAATTCTGAGGATGTCAAATGAGAAGGTGAGGAGGTCCAGAAGATGAAAGAAGGTAACGAATTTGTTAATGATAAGTACGGTGATCAAGATATGAGCATTATGGTGATTATGGAATACATAAAAGTCGGAAGCAAACAAAGTTTGAAGATTTTATAGTAATTAAGGAGTTTCAAGATATGTTTTTGGATGAGTTATCAACATTTCCTTCGGATATAGAAATTGAGTTCGTGACTGACTCAGCACCTGAAATGAAGTCAGTGTCCAAGGCCCCGCACAGAATGGCGCCAGTTAAAGTGAAGGAGTTAGCAAAGTAAATGCAGGAAATGCTAGAAGAAGAAGTGATTAGACCTAGTATACCGCATAAGGTGCACCGATATTAATTATTAATAAGAAAAAAAAATGGAAGTAGGAGATTACGCGTCAACTAGCGGAAGCTCAACAAGTCTACTATTAAGAACAAGTATCTGTTACCTCGGCCCAATGATTTGTTTGATCAAACGAAAGAAGCAAAGTACTTTTATAAGACTGATTTAAGACTTGGTATTTCTACTTTGCAAATCAAACACTTATATATTATTAAGTTAGAACAGTTTTAAAAATCTCAAAAAGAAGCCAGAATTACATTCAACCCCCCCCCCCTTCTGTAATTCTTGTTATATTGTTAGGGAATAACAATTGGTATTAGAGCAAGCTCTTGAAGTACAAAGAGTTTAAAGATCACAACAAAACAGCAAGATGAACAAGAAGGATGTTGGGGTGAAGATTCCATTTCTGGACAAAGACAATTATCACCACTGGAAGGTGAAGATGCACCTACATCTTCTTTCTCAAGATGAGGCCTATGTGGATTGCATAGAGAGAGATCCTCATGTGCCAATGAGAGCTGCAACAGGCAATGAACCATCTGTTCCCAAGCCTAAGCATGAATGGTCAGATCCTGATATTGAGCAAGTCAGGAAAGATAAGAAATCCATGAATATATTATTCAATGGAGTTGATGGTGATATGTTTGATAACATCATAAACTGCAAAACAACCAAGGAGGTTTGGGACACAATTCAGATTATCTGTGATGGCACTGAGCAAGTAAGGGAGAATAAGATGTAGCTGCTAATTCAGTAATATGAGCACTTTCATTGTGAAGATAGTGAGTCTCTCACTGACATTTTTTGTAGATTTCAAAAACTACTAAATGCTCTGAAGTTGCATGGAAGAGTCTCTCAGACAAAAGACTCCAATCTCAAGTTCCTTAGATCTCTTCCAAAGGAGTGGAAACCAATGACAGTCTCACTGAGAAATTCTCAGTATTAAAAGGAGTTTACCTTAGAGAGACTGTGTGGCATCCTGAAAACTTATGAGCTTGAAATAGAGCAAGATGAGAGGATGGAGAAAGGAATGAAGAAATGAGGGCCCATAGCACTGGTTGCTGAGTTGGAAAAGGAGAAGGAGGTGAAGGTGGAAGTTGTTGAGTCAACTTCAAGGGTCTGTGAGAACAAAGGCAAGGGGATGGTAGCTGAAACTGAAGATCATTTGAGCCAAGATGATATGGATGATATTGATGAACATCATGCATTTCTTTCCAGAAGATTTGTCAAGCTTAAGTTCAAGAAGAACTTTGGAGCAATTAAGCCAAGTAGAAACATGGTGGATAAATCAAAATTCAAATATTTCAAATGTGGCTTGGCAGGGCATTTTTCCAGTGAGTGTAGAAAGTCAGATTCTAGCAAAAAGAAGTTTGAGCCTGTGGATTATAAACAGAAGTATTTTGAGTTGCTCAAGCAAAAGGAAAGGGCTTTCATTACACAAGAAAATGACTGGGCAGAAGATGTATTGGATGAGGATGAAGATGTCAGCTATGTCAATCTAGCCCTAATGGCCAAGTCTGATGAAACAGAAACAAGTTCTTCAAGTAATCAGGTAATCACCACTAATCTAGCACATTTATCTAAAGCTGAGTGTAATGATGCAATTAATGACATGTCTACAAAATTATATCGTTTGCGTGTACACTTAAGTCCCTCACTAAGGAAAATGCCAAAATCAAAGAAAATACTCTGTTTTTAAGTGAGAGGAATAATGTGCTAGAGTCTCAGTTCATTGAATTTGAAAAATTGAGAATTGAATGTAAGATTGCTAAGGATGAATTAACAGAGTCCTTGAAGAAAGAGGAGATTTTGAAGATGCAGCTTGAACGAGAACAGGAAGTGATTAAAGCATGGAAATCATCCAGAAATGTCCATGCTAAAATCACTAAAGTTCAAGGTATTGAGTCCTTTTGTGATGCAGCCTGGAAAAAGAGTAAGGAGAAGCTGGAATCTAATTTGCTTGAAGGATTGCTAACAGATGTAGACTCGACGGATGATGAGAGTCATCCGTCGGATAATCAAAAGGATTATCCGTCGAGTAACATAAATCCTCATCCGTCGGCTGTGAGCAAACCTTTGAGCAAAGCCAAAATTTCCAAGTTAAATGAAGAATATGGACCAGTTTCCAAAAACTCTATTCCGGAAGAATCAAGTCAAGTGAAGAAGGAGAAGAAAGTGAATGTTGGTCATCTGTCCATCAAGTAATTGAATAGCAGATTAGAAAAGATTGAGGTTAAAATAGAAACTAAAAGGAAAAACAATAGAAATGGGAAAGTAGGGATTAACAAACATAACAACTCCTCACCTGATAAGTATGCTCCAAGAAAAATCAGTGTTAAGTGTGGTAGTATTAATCATTTATCTGTTAATTACGAACTTGCCATGCCTATTCCTATATCTGTACCATCTTCTTTTCCCAACATGAATGACATGCCTTCTATGCCTATGAATGTTATGTCTGCTCAGAATATGAATGCTCAATTTGCTAATATGTCATTTGCACCTAATCCTTATTATGTTGCATTTAGCATGCCTCAAATGCCATTTAGCATGCCTTACTGGAATAACATGTTGGCAAATAGCATACCCTTCCCATTTAATCAAAATATGCATGATAATTCTGTTTTAAATACTGGTTTCAAAGGTCCAACTCAAATGACTAAGGATGAATCAGATATCCCCAAGTCAAATGAGATCAAACCTAAGAAACCAAAGAAGAAAGCTAATAAGGAAGGACCCAAGGAAACTTGGGTACCAAAATCAACTTGATTTGGTTTTGATGTGTGCAGGGAAACATAAAGAATCTTTGGTACCTGGATAGTGGTTGTTCAAGACACATGACTGTAGATTATACCCTGCTCACAGAATTCAAGGAGAGAGTTGGCCCAAGTATTACTTTTGGAGATGACAGCAAGGGTTATACTGTGGGATATGACTTGATTTCAAAAGACAATGTCATCATTGAGGAGGTTGCCCTAGTGGATGGTTCTCAAGCATAATTTGTTGAGTATCAGCCAGCTTTGTGATAAGGGCAATTCAGTAACCTTCAATTCAGAAGCCTGTGTTGTGACTAACAAAAGAAGTAACAAAGTGGTTCTCACTGGTGTGAGAAGAGGAAATGTGTATCTAGCTGACTTCAACTCATCAAATGCAGAATCTGTTACCTGTCTTCTCAGTAAAGCAAGTCAAGATGAAAGTTGGTTGTGGCACAAGAAGCTATCCCATCTAAACTTCAAGACCATGAATGAGCTTGTCAAGAAAGAACTGGTTAGAGGCATTCCTCAAGTGGATTTTTTTAAGGATGGACTGTGTGATGCCTGCCAAAAGGGAAAGCAGATTAAAGCATCATTCAGAAAGAAGCTTGATTCAACAATTGATGAACCTTTGCAATTGCTACACATGGATTTGTTTGGACCAGTCAATGTGTTGTCCATCTCTAGGAAATGATTTTTCCTAGTAATTGTAGATGATTTCTCAAAGTTCTCTTGGACATTTATCCTAAAGTCTAAAGATGAGGCTAGTAAAATCATTATCAATCACATAAGGCAAGTCAACAATCATCCTGATTTCAAAGTAAGAAGAATCAGGAGTGACAATGGACTTGAGTTCAAGAATTCTGTGATAAGATCATTTTGTGAAGAAAATGGGATAATGCATGAGTTTTCTGCAGCAAGAACTCCACAACAAAATGGAGTGGTAGAAAGGAAAAACAGATCTCTTATTGAAGCTGCAAGGACAATGCTTGAAGAATCAAAGTTACCAACATATATCTGGGCTGAAGCTGTGAATACTGCATGCTACACTCAGAATATTTATTTGGTAAATCAAGAAAAGTGCATGACACCATATCAATTGTTCAAGAACAAGAAGCCAACTATAAATTTTCTTCATGTCTTTGGCTGCAAATGTTATATCTTGAGAAATCAAACTGATCATCATGGGAAGTTTGATGCTAAAGCAGATGAAGGAATTTTTGTTGGATATGTTGTGGGAAAAGCATATATAGTCTACAATCTGAGAACCAAAATTGTTATGGAATCAATATATGTTGTGTTTGATGATAAAAAGATTGAAGGACTGCAAGATAAAGATTCTCATGAAAGCCTCAAATTTGATAATGTGGAGATGGTTAGTGATGACAGTGATGATGAAAGTGATCAAGAAACAATGGCAAAGGATAATGCAGAAAAATCTACTACTAATGAAGCACAAAATTCAGCATCTGTCGAGTTGCAAAATGCATCATCCGTCGGGAGATAATCTGCGTAATCCGTCGATAGATAATCAGCCTCATCCGTCGGAACACAAAGTGCACCATCCGTCGGGTCATTAAGAGAAACTGAAAGTCAAAATAGATCACTAACAGAAAATTCCCCTTTCTCAAGTCAAAAATTCAAAAACTCAGGGGGAGTTTCTAATAATCAAAACTCAGTCACACATCAAGACAACAATGAGGCCTCTTCATCTAGAGCTAATCTACCTCAACTAAGGAAATTGACAAAAGATCATCCTTTTGAGCTCATCATTGGTGATGTATCTTCTAGAGTTCAAACAAGGAGAGCAACTCAAGAAGAACCAAAGAAGGTAGAAGAAGCTTTGTTGGATCCTGATTGGATTTTAGCTATGCAGGAGGAGCTAAACCAATTTGAAAGTTATAAAGTATGGAAGCTGGTACCCAAGCCTAAATGAAAGAATCCAATCGACACCAAATGGGTATTCAGAACAAGATTGATAGGGGATAAATAAATCCTGATTGCGTAATTAAATATTACATTAATTATACATGATTTGGGCTACTAGGCCCAATAAGAAGATGTATGACATTCAGACCAAAAAGGTTAACACATTGATTAGGCCTGATGGACCAGATCAGGCCTGATGGAACAAAGAAGGCCCAAAACCCTGAATATTAATTAATTTCCTAATTAATTAATAAGGGAAAAATCAGCTTTTAAGAAGAGTCCCAATAAGGACATAAATCCTTGCAGATTAGCCTCTAAGGGACCTAGAAGGATAAGGAATCAGTTTCCTACCACTTAGGACTCCAAAGTCCATTCTAATTCTGAGACTTGACTACCAAGTCTCCTATACCAAGTCCAATTCAAGGACCTCCAACATCTATATAAGGGGCCTCACCCCATAAATCAGAACTACATTTTTTGACTTGATCATTGGCAATCAGCAAGGTACGTAGGCATCTTGTTAAGGCAGATTAAGTCACGAAACACAAGAGCAGTCAAATCGAGCCTCGAAGCTCACATTCCTTAGTAATAAATACAAGAATTATTATACTTTAGTTTTTGATCCATAACATTTGGCGCCGTCTGTGGGAAAGCACAACAACAACCATGGCGAGAACTCGGAGAATAGTTAGAGCCCTTGAAGGAGGAATACCAATGGGGACAACCCAAGTGATTTCGTCAACCGTGGAGGTACCTCCTCATTCAACTTATGCAGCCACGCAAGGAGAAGCCCAGATAGGGGCAACTGAACCTCAGCCACAAGAGACGATTCCCTCGGCTACTCAAGGTACGAATCTCGAAGTTCAACAACTACATGCACCTGTGAATTCTCGACCCATTGGATATGAGTATTCAACTATTGTGACAACTAACCCCCCATATGGGATGCCCCTTTACCCCGAGGTTGGAGGAAGCGGACATGCTGGGCGGAGTGAAGCACGAGGGTGATCGCCCCCCTATATACAAGGTTTGGCTCCAATCCCTGAGGATCAGGAATTTTCTGATCCTTACACTGATAGAGACTCCGAATCTTCAGATGATGAAGTGGCCCCAAGAAGGAGGCGTGCTGGCAAAGAGCCGATGGCTGATGGTCGCCAACGTCCTAGGAGCACCCCAGGGATGAATTCCCAAGAAGTGTAGGAAAGGATCAGGGCTCATGAGGCTGAGATTCAAAGGCTGAAGCGCGACTTGGAGTCACACCAGAACACCAGACCCCCATTACCCCCAAGGGGGATGAATCATCCCCCTATCATAGACCTGGATGGTCCGATACAGAGAAGGGCTGTTGTCCTAAGGGCTGATCCAAACAATCTTCTTCCCCTTGGAGATCTTGATGATCCCACGCCACCATTCACTGAAGAAATAATGAATGCCCATATCTCAAGGAAGCTTAAGATGCCCACTATTAAAGCTTATGATGGCACTGGAGATCCCGCCAATCATGTCAGGACATTCTCCAATGCACTGTTGCTACAGCCCGTGAATGACGCTACTAAGTGTCGGGCCTTTCCTCAAACCTTGTCGGGTATGGCTCAAAGGTGGTATAGTCGTTTACCCCCAAACTCTATTGGGTCCTTCAGAGAATTAAGTCAGGATTTTATTAAGAAATTCATCATTGGGAGAGTGCATGAGAAAAGTTCAGCATCCCTCATGAGCATTATGCAGGGGGCGAAGGAATCCTTAAGAGACTACCTGAATTGTTTCACAAAGGAAGCTTTAAAAGTCCCGGACCTTGATGACAAGGTAGCCATGATAGCACTGCAACAGGGAACTAAGGATGAGTTTTTGTAGACGTCCTTGGCCAAACGCCCCTGAAAGCATGTTGCAGCTCCAAGATAGGGCAGGGAAGTATATCAAGGTGGAAGAGAGTATGAGGAAGACAGTCGTGAGCAACGAGCCCGCTGGAGGCAAGAAGCGGAAGACCGATCTGGAATACATCGCTAAGGACAAGTATTCTAGAACTAAACAAAATCCTGACTCAACTCCAATGAGAGGAGGACCTGGACAAAAACTCACTGAGTATGCTAAGTTGAATGCTCCAAGGAGCCAAATTTTAATGGAAATCGAGAAAGATCGAGATATTCGCTGGCCTAAGCCCTTGAAGGCCGATCCTGCCAAGTTAGATAAGAGCAATTATTGTAGATTTCACAAGGATGTTGGTCATGACACCGATGAGTGTAGGCAACTGAAAGATGAAATTGAGTTCCTTATTAGAAAAGGGAGATTGAACAAGTACACTGGAGATGGAGGAGACAGGAGCAACAACGTGAGAAAAAACTTTGATGATCGAAGGAAAGATCAAGAAGATCAGGGGCGAAATCCCCAACCTAGGGGACCGGTGATAAATACAATCTTCGGAGAACCGCGACCCCGAGGGCCTGTGATAAACACAATTTTTGGAGGACCAACTGCTGTTGGGTTATCCAAGAACTCCAGGAAAACGTATGCCCGAGAAGTTATACATATTGTTAGGGAAGCCCCGAAGAGGGCCAGGACAGGAGTAAAAATGTCTTTTGATGATTCTGATCTGGAGGGTGTGAAATTTCCCCATGACGACCCGTTGGTCATAACCCCGATAATAGGGAACAGCCCGGTGAGAAGGGTCCTTGGGGATAATGGTGCTTCTGTGGATATCTTGCGCCATGACACCTTTTTAAGGATGGGATATAACGACTCCCAATTGACCCCAACCGACATGCCAATATATGGATTTGCGGGAGTGGAGTGCCCCGTAGAAGGGATAATCAAGTTGCTAACAACCATAGGACAGGAACCAAGGCAAGCAACTCAGATGTTGGACTTTGTGGTGGTGGAGGCTAGTTCGACTTACAACACTATCATGGGAAGAACAGGGATACACGCCTTCAAGGCAGTCCCTTCTTCCTACCATTCAGTTATGAAGTTTCCAACCCGGGATGGGATCGGAGAAGAGAGAGGAGATCAAAAAATGGTTAGAAGTTGTTATTTGGCCTCTTTGAGGGCAGATGGAGTTGGGGGCAGGTTCTTCCTATTGAAGATCTGGATATTCGAGAGAATGATGAGAAAAGAGGAAAGCCAACAGAAGACTTGGTTTCGATTCCTTTAGCCCCCGAGGATCCTGAGAAGGTGACTTTTATTGGAGCCACACTCAAGGAGCCCCTTAGAGGGAAGTTGGTGAAATTTTTGCAAGAAAATAGTGACGTATTTGCATGGTCAGCAGCTGATATGCCAGGCATAGACCCGGAACTGATTACTCACATGCTGAATGTGGACCCAAATCGGAAGACAGTGAAGCAAAAGAAAAGAAGTTTTGCTCCAGAGAGGCAAGAAGCTATAAAACAGGAAGTAGAGAAGCTCTTAGAGGCTGGTTTCATTGAGGAAATTCAATTTCCGGAATGGTTAGCAAACCTGTAATGGTGAAGAAGGCCAATGGAAAATGGAGGATGTGTGTGGACTTCACTGATCTGAATGATGCCTATCTTAAGGACTGTTTCCCGTTACCAAGGATCGCTACTTTGATAGATGCCACTGCTGGGCATGAGATGTTGAGCTTTATGGATGGGTTTAGTGGATACAATCAGATCAAGATGCACATGTACGACATTCCAAAGGTATCATTCATCACTGACTTTGGTGTTTATTGTTATCTTGTTATGGCATTTGGTCTCAAGAATGCATGAGCCACCTATCAAAGGTTGGTAAATAAAATTTTTAAGGATCTTATTGGCAAGACCATGGAAGTCTATGTTGATGATATGTTAGTCAAGAGTCTAGTAAAGACTGACCATATAACCCATTTGAGGGAAGCTTTTGAGGTCCTGAGATATCATAAAATGATGTTAAGTCCTACGAAGTGTGCTTTCGGAGTAGGGTCTGGAAAATTTTTAGGATTAATGATCTCCAAGAGAGGAATTGAGGCCAATCCCGATAAAATAAAGGCAATCCTGGACATAGAGCCACCAAAAACTATCAAAGATATTCAGAAGCTCACAGGAAGGGTTGTTGCACTGGGACGATTCATCTCCAAGTCAGGGGACAAGTGCTTGTCGTTCTTCAAGTCCTTAAAGAAGGTCAAAGATTTTGAATGGAGTGAGGAAAGCCAGAAGGCATTTGAGGAATTAAAGAAATATATGGCTTAGGCCCCATTGTTGGCCAAACGAACTTTGAATTAAGTTTTATACTTATACTTTATCGTTTCAGAGAATGCCTTGAGCGCTGTATTGGTTAAGGAGGAACTGAAAATCCAGAAACCCGTATACTCTGTCAGTAAAATTCTGCATGGAGCTGAGTTGAATTACTCAACTATTGAAAAGTTTGCTTTAGCCTTGGTAATGGCTTCGAAAAAGTTGTGTCCTTACTTTCAGGCTCATAAGATAGAAGTGCTAACAAATCAGCACTTGAGAAATATTATTCACAGTCCCAAGGCTAGTGGGAGGTTGATCAAGTGGGCAATAGAGCTGGGAGAATTCGACATCAAGTATAAACCACGAACGATAATAAAAGCCCAGACATTAGCTGACTTCATGGTGGAATATACCATACCCAACCAAGAAGTCGAGGGGCAGGGAGATACCTTACCTCAAGAAAAGGAAGTTGATAAGGGGGACAAGGAATAGGATGATAAGGAGAAAGAATATTGGGTGCTCTATTTTGATGGAGCATCAAAAACAAATTCAAATGGAGCAGGTTTGGTTTTACAAAGCCCTGATGGGTTCTTGATTAAGTATGCCATGAAGTTAGACTTCCCGACCACAAATAATGAGGCAAAATACGAAGCTCTGATAGTTGGTCTTGGCCTAGCAGGGACACTTAGATTCAAGAACCTAAAAGTCTGTGGAGACTCGAAGCTGGTCATATCTCAGGTAAAGGGAGAGTTCGAGGCAAGGGATGATACGATGGCTAAGTATGTCCGCCTAGTAAGGGTTGTGATGACCCAATTCGATGAATGCCATGTTGAACACATCCCAAGGGAGGAAAATGCTAAGGCGGATGCATTGTCAAAGTTTGCTTCGTCTGAGATAGAGGAAAGTTCAGGAAGTGTATACTTTCGCGTATTGAAGACACGGAGCATTGATGTTAAGCTTGTGGCTCCTATAGGTCTGGGGACATCATGGATAGATCCCATCAAGGCCCATATTCAAACCGATTAGTTTCTAAATGATGCTACTGAAGCACGAAAGTTGCCTGTTCAAGCATTAAAATACTCCCTGATAGATGGGATTTTGTATAAAAGATCTCATGTGGTTCCTTACTTAAGATGTCTCAGGCCCGATGAGGCACGCTTGGCTCTTGAAGAAGTACATGAAGGCATATGTGGGCAACACTTGGGGGGGGCAGAGTGCTAGCTCATAAGATAACCCGTTTAGGCTTCTATTGGCCGGAAATGATGGCTGATGCCAAAGAATATGTGAAGAAATGTGACCGCTGCCAGAAGCATGCACCTGTCGTTAGACAACCCCCCGAGATGCTCACCTCCATCAACTCACCTATTCCTTTTGCTATGTGGGGAATGGATATACTTGGATCTTTCCCCATAGCCATGGCACAAAGGAAGTTCCTGATTGTAGCCATTGATTATTTTACTAAGTGGATTGAAGCCAAGCCTTTGGCCAAAATCACAATTAAGCAGGTTGTACAATTCCTATGGGAAAATATCATGTGCCGATATGGAATTCCACGCATCATAGTCACTGATAATGGAACCCAATTCAACAATGAGGAATTCAAAAAGTATTGTGAGGAGAATGAAATTGAATTACGATTCACCTCTGTGGCTCACCCGCAAGCCAATGGGCAAGCGGAAGTTGTGAATCGAATAATCCTGGATGGACTAAAGAAGAGGATCGAGAAGTTGAGGAATAACTGGGTGGATGAAATACTCCCAATACTATGGGCCTATAGGACTACCTGTAGAGTCATGACTGGAGCAACTCCCTTCATGTTAGCATATGGGGCAGAAGCAGTTATTCCTGTAGAGATATCACATTCCTCCCCCAGGATTCAAGCTTTTAATGCTGAGTAAAATGAGGAAGGGAAAAGGATAGCCCTGGATCTAATTGATGAAGTGCGAGATGAGGCACATACGAAGATAGTGGAATATCAGAAAAAGGCTTCATTCTACTACAACCTGAGGGTTAACGAAAGGTTCTTCAAAAAGGGTGACTTAGTCTTAAGGAAGGTGGGAGCTTCTGGTGTAGGGCAGAAAGGGAAGCTTGCCCCAAATTGGGAAGGACCATACAAGGTCAAGAGTGTTCAAGGTAGAGGAACCTACAAGCTTGAAACTATGGATGGTTTTGAAGTCCCGAGAACTAGGCATGCGCAAAACCTGAAGGTTTACTATGTGTAAAACAATTAAAGCATGATTCTCACTTGTCAGAGTGACAAGTCAGTTTAAAAGCACCTTGAAGCTTTGCTTGCTTAGGATTTTTATAGAAGATATGTTTAGATTTTATCAGGGTTGAACCCATCTCATGTAAGGTATCAAGAATACCAAGTTATAATAAGAAGCGTTCGGCTTAATCTAGCCTATTAGATTGATGCATTGTGAAGGATAAAATCAAGTTATAAACTTGAGTTTGAAAACTCGGAAAAAACATGATGATACTTGGACAATACAAGTGAAAATAGTAAAAGTCAATTACAAAGTTCGATATTGTCTCAAAAAGAAAAATACATAATAATGCAAAGAACTTAGACCTTAGAAGGCTCAGATTCTTCAGAACTACTATCTGAAGTCTCCTCGGACGTCTCTTCAGTCGGTCCCTCAGAAGTCTCTTCAGAAGTCTCCGCAGAGGTTTCCTCGAAACTATCCTTGGATGCTTTGGATGCCACAGGGGACGCTGGTTTTGGAGGCTCTTCTACCCTGGCCTTCTTTATAACAGGCTCGGTTTCCTCCTCAGAAGAAGATTCCTCCTCTTCAGAGCTGGATTCAAGCTCCTTCCTTTTTTGGCCTTGGCCCTGGCTTCCTGATGGGCCATCCTTAATCAGATCGACAAGCTTATCTGTAACGCCCCTAAGTGTTGGGACTTGCATAGGGCAAGGGAAGAAAGATTGTTCAAGAACCTCAGGAAACTCTTCCTGGATAGCCTCCACAGCAGCATCCCAGCCTTTCTTGTAGCTGACTGGATGTAGGAGGGCATCATGCTCCACCATTAAGTCCTTGAATTCTTGAGGATCCATCCATCCATCAAAGGCCTTGTCCTTCTGGGCCTTGAGAATGACAATCTCAGCCCGGGCCGTTTCAAGGTCAGAAGTTGATGAGGCAAGTTGGGCTTGAAGAGCCTCTATCCTCTGGTTGGCTTTCTCCAGCTTCTTGTTTGCATCTTCTAGGCCAACTTTCCAAGCCTTGGCTTGGTGAATTGCCCTTTGAAAATGGACATTCGCCTACAAGATACAAAGCGAAAATGGGAAACAAGAAAAATTACGGCAGAAAGCTATAAATGCCAAAAGAAAAAGACGTACCGTCGCCAAAGCCTGAGCTCCAAACAGCTCGTTAGCCTCCAAGTCCTGTTGAAGGACAAGGTCATGATAGTCTATAGGGGAAATGGAATGCATAGACCATTCCTTGGCAAGCGCTGTGTTGCCAACAATCAAATCCTTTCCCCGGATTCCCCAAGCGGGTTGGAAGAAAGCCCCTGGTTTTTGTTTTGTACATAAAGGTTGGATGGGGCCTTCCTCGCCTGCTTCCTTCGCCTGGAGTAGGAACTCCGAGAAGCGATCCCCGAGGCACGGGTCTTTGAAGACTTTCCCGGCGCGTTTCATCCTGGTTGTTTCCAGGTCTTTAGGTTTTGTAGCCTCTTCGATCTTCTCAGCCACTACAACAAATAAGATAAGTGAATTGAGAAATTAGCAAAGTAAAAAGTGGGAGAAACGAAGACATCTAGAGAAGGAAGGAAACATACTCTTTTTAGAAATGGGAGAAAGGCCATGTTCTACAAGAATGGTCTCCCTAATAAGATCCCAAGAGTGGGAAGTCCCGTTATCTTGAGTAAGGAGGTTGAAGGCTCTGGTCTCCTCCTCAGATAAAACTATATCATTAGGAATCCCATCCACAGCTAGCCCAAAAGACGAACGAAAGAGGGTGCCCCAATCGCGGCCCTCCCAAAGGACGTACAGAAAATCCTTCTTCCACCCCAAGTTATTGTCAGGGATGGACTTCCCATTCACTATGTGAGGAACAATGGGGCGTTGGTTCAAAGAAACCCACCCAGGATTCTTGTCGGAGGCTGTTCTTGAACTGAAAGAGCTTTCTAAACACAGCAACCGAGGTAGGGATGTTGTACTTGGCGCATTGTGACAAGTAGCAAAGAATCAACCTCCAAGAGTTTAGAGGGAGTTGGCGAGGGCTGATGCCCATATCAGCTAGCAGAACAAGGATAAATGGGTGAAAGGGGAGTCTGATACCTGCCCTTAGAGTGTCCCTGTAGACTCATAATGCGTCCTTCTTCCATTGACAGGCCCTGTCGGCCGGACCCGCAAGAACCAGCTTAAAGGGTTCCTTGATTTTGAAACAAGCACTCAACTTGTCCAGCTCCTTTGGATCCCGGAAGACGCTGATATGGTCGTGCACGTCCAGATGCGCGTCAGATGGGTACTCATCCTCTCAGGTGTTGATCATATCAATCAAGGAAGTGTACCTTGATCGAATGGGGAACTCACTGGACTTTTTGGCCACGTTCATCTTGGCCAAATGAGTCATTCTCTTATCAGCCATCTAAGAAAAGGGCGCAAAAGAAGACAATTTTAAAACACAAGCTATGCAAAAATGAGCAAAAGAAAAGAAGAGAGGAATGTATTTTACCTGAAGTAACGCTGCAAAAAGGGGCTGGCTTACTAAGTGAAGGTTTTGGGACTCAAAAACTCCGACCTACAATTATTTCTCTGAGATCTTTAGAAGAACAAAAGAGGAAGAAAATTCAGAAATGAGAATGTGAGAAATGAGTGACCCTAGTTACTCCTTTATATAGGCGGAAAAGGGAAGATGAAAAGGCAGAAAAGCCCATTAAGCTGAAGGCCCAAAGAAGAAGCCTAAATTCGGGAAAGTTCCAGAATATCTTTGGAGTTATCAAGTTCTGGAACCTTCCAGAATATCTTCAATAATTCTTAAGGACCAAACTAGGCCTAAATCCAAAAAGGATTTGAAAAAGTGAAGGCTCAAATCCCAAAAGGATTTGGAGAAGTAAAGGTCCAAACAAGGCCCAATCCAAGTTGGACTAAGAAAATCCTAATAAAGTCCAAGATTGAGGTCAAATTTGAGGTCATAAATCCTATTCGAATTCTTTCGAACAGGCGCCCGAAAAATACGGGTTAAAAAGATCAGGATTGAGTTCGAATTTGAGGTCATAAATCCTATTCGAATTTTTTCGAACAGGCGCCCGAAAAATTCGGGTTAAAAAGACTAGGATGGAGGTCGAAATTGAAGTCGTGGATCCGGTTCGAATTCTTTCGAACAGAAGCCAGCAAAGCACTTATCAATAAGACCAGGATTGAAAGGAATATGTCCTAAGTCCAATCAGGTATTGGGATTTAGGAATAACCTTTTATGTAATCTATTTTGATTCCATTGATATTAATAAAAAACTTGTTTTGTTTTTTTATTACGGGCTTTATCTATTTAAGTGTTTAAATAAGATATACCATAGTTTAGAGTAAAGCTTTTTATGGATTATGATGAGATCATAATAGTGAGACCTAAAAGATGATAACTCTAAACTTAAATAGTTCCTGGTCGTAGGATTACTAACTGGTAATTAATAATCCGCAGAGATCGGTACATACTATGCTTGCTTCATTATGAAGGATGTCTGTTCTCATAGACATTTGTGTGGTGACACTATAGCTAGTATGTAGGTGCTTATTATAGAATAAGTTTACTGAACATGCCTCGCACAGCTGAACAACTGATGGAGTTCACTCACGTGTTAGCAGTTGTTCACATAGTGATAGTTGTACAAGTATCCTTAGACTTGAGGTCATCATAGTCATCTTGTGTACACTGAACTATGCTTTGGTTTAGTTCTTAGTCTCCAGGGACAATTATTAGGGCTCTACTGGGTATAGGAATTTGTACACGAAGGTAGTGTATGATCAATAAAGGATCTACCCCTTCCAGTGAAGGAAGCGAATGTTCAAGGTTGATCCACTTATGCTAGTTCAGGAATCTCTGGCCAGAGTGAATGAAATTAGAAAGGAGTTTCTAATTTGCATAGAACTACGCATAGTAAATGGTAAGCAAGTGATTAAATTAGATAGGCTTGACACGAGATCCATGCCTTGTATTTAATCCGGACATTGTAGGGTAGAAGGAGTTTATTGTACGGTAACTATTCACTGAATAGGTTCTTGGTATTCTAAGCAGTGAATTCATATTATCCGGATAGTCGCGATATGCTGAGAAGTATCCCTCACGATGTAGAATAAATGTGATTAATTAATTAATCATATTTAATAAATTAGAGAATTTATATAAATAATGATAAAATAGTTTTATTATTATTTATTTCTACTACCGGCTTAATATTGAACCTACAGGGTCACACCATAAAAAGAGAATGATTTAATGGTGGAGAAATTAATTAATAATGGCTAATAATTATTTATTTATGAAATAAATAATTAATTGGCAAATTTAATAATTGATTAAATGAGATTTAATTGATTATAAATTAATTAAGAAAATTTCTTAATATTATTAATTAAGAATTTAATTTTTGTAAATTAAATCAAGAGAGAGAATTATTTCTAAAGTGTTTAGAAAAAGGATTAATAATTAAAAGGTGTTTTAATTATTAATGAGAATAATAAATGAGATAATAATAATAATATTTATGGGAAAATTTCAGCTGAAAATTTTGCCTATAAATACACTATTATAAACCCTATTTTTATTCTAACCCGAGAACCCCAAAAACCCAAAAAAAGTTTGGAAAACCCAATTCTCTCCACCTCATTCCTCCTCCTTAACATCGTTTTCTTGGTGGATACCGGTGGAGTGCTTCACACTTGAGGAACAACTGCTAAGGATCTCTGATCGTTATCTCCGAATTATTTTAAAGGTTAGATTCGATCCCTCGAATTTTTATTCATGATCTGTATGCTTTTATTTGGATTTTATATGTGTAAAAGTGTTTTGCCATGCCCCGCTGTGATTAAAAATCCAACAATGGTATCAGAGCATAGGTTGTATGCATATAGATCTGTGGTAAAATTTCAGAATTTTATGTGCTTGTATGAATTAATTATGATTTTTACAAATTATATCATGGATTAATTTTGTATGATGAGAAATCATTTCTCTGAATAATTTTGAATGTTGATCTGAGTTCTACAAGTGTTGTAGATCGTCTGGGTATTTTTTTCATATTTTTAGGATGTATAGATTTTTTATTATGAATTTTTGAAGTTCTTACAATTAAATTCGTAATTTAATAAGTATAAATATATGTATATATAGTATATATATATATATGTTTGTATTATGCATCTGCCTTTGCTGTTTGTCTGCTCCTTGTCTGTCTGCACGGAGATCGAGAATGTCAGGCGCACGGAATTTCGTGCGGGATCATGTTAGGCGGCTGTATATAATAATAATAAAAAAAAGGGTGTCGCGCATTCCGGAAATGCGTTACACACCTGTGGCGCATTCACGGAATGCGTTACACCTTTTAATGGCTTAAAAGGGTTGTAACGCATCACCGGAATGCGTTACAGGGCTTGTAACGCGTTCCTGTAATGCGTTACAGCCCGACTGTTTACATTAAAATTGATTTTCTGGGAGTTTCGTAACCCCGTTTTAGGCGTGCAATATACCGTTGGATTCGTTTTTCCGAGACGGATCTATGGAGTGATCAATTTTAGTTTATATAAAAGTTTTGAACTGTTTATATTTCCATGAAGTGTTTTAAAGCTGTTTTTGACTGTTTTAGTTGCTTTTAAATGCTTCATGTGATACATAGAGATGTATAATGCTTAGACTAATGTGCGAGATGATATAACATGCCTACCTTGATGTTTATTCATGTTGATATATGTGATATATGCCTAGTTTATCATGCGATGATAGATTTAGGTGAACTTAAATGAACATAAGGCGTTTGTTAGACAACCTAGTATAGTGAAATTGTTTCATAACCTTAAGAATAATATTATGAATACAATCATGAGATTCTTGTGTTTATGAAACACGTAATTGAATATGAATTTTCGATATGAGAGAAAGGATGATTCTGTCAACAAAAGATTTCTATCTGTAAGAAAGGGTTATTAAGTGACGCCTCTTGACAATGCTCCACCCGATCTGGGAATCATCTGATTATTGATTATTGATTTGAAATATTTAATTTAAAAGGAAGAATTTCTTTATAATATGATTATGATTGTAACGTAATATAATCCCTCTAAAATTAAATAATATCAAGTAGTAATTGGCCAATGATACAACGGGCTTGTTTCGGTCATAGCCTTCCAACATGATAGAAAGTAGTTCTTATTTTTGAATCATTGTCGGTTTGTGCTACAACCGAGGGCTTTGATTTCGAAATAAGAAATACTTGTCTATTACATAGAGATGTGTACATTGAATAAGAATCTAAAGGTCGGTACGTGCTACAGCCGTGGGCCTTTGGGGACTGATTCAACTGTACGGAATGTTGGGTTAGAATTGACTTAGAATATTGAGTTTGTCGTGCCACAGCCGAGACTCAATTATTCAAGAGGCTAAAGTTTGATTAGGGAATAACATAAGATGTAATTGACAAAAGTTGTCTGCCTATTGAACATTGCATGGCGGTTCGTGCTATAGTTGGGGTTGTGTAATGGAATGTAGGATCCCTATTCCCACTAGCATTATGAATGCTTAATTTTTCACGTAGGGGGTTGAATAAATTAGGTAAACTAGTGGGAGCCACTTATGAATAAAGACTCGATTCATATAGTATTTTAAAATGAAATTGAATATTTGCTAAGAGCTATTATGTGTTTTTCATTTACAGATTTACAATATACATTATGTCTTCTGCACTATCACTCAGGAGCATACTGGATGCTCACAAATTGACTGGTCCTAATTATGCTGACTGGCTTTGAAACTTGAGAATTGTTCTCAGGATTGAGAAGCTGGAATACGTGATTGACTCACCTAAGCCTACTGAACCTGCTAGTGATGCACATAATGATGAACATGTTGTGTATCATAAGTGGATAGATGATGCAAATGTTGCTCAATGCATCATGCTAGCTTCCATGAACATTGAGCTATAGAAGCAACATGAGCATATGGATGCTCACACTATCCTAATGCATCTACAAGAGTTGTATGATGTGGCGGGGAGGACAGCTCGATATGAGATATCGAAGGAGCTGTTCGGTTGTAGGATGTCTGAGGGATCATCTGTGAATGACCATGTACTTAAGATGATCAATTTGATTGAACGTCTTGGACAACTTGGTTTTGCCATGGATGGGGAGCTGAGCCAAGACTTGGTCTTGCAATCGCTTCCGAGTTCGTTCTCGCAGTTTGTTGTGAACTTTCACATGAATAAGTTGGATGTCAGCCTTCCTGAACTCCACAACATGTTGAAGACTGCGAAATCAAATTTTCCCCCTAAGAAGAGTTCTGTTCTTCTAATTGGTGAAGGTTCCAATCCTAAGAAAAGGAAGAGGAACTCTTCCAAAAAGAAGAAAGTAGGTGAGAAAACACCGGTTCCACCAAAAGCTGAAGACCCTAAGAGCAAAGTTGTTTGCTTTAACTGTAACAAGGTGGGGCACTGGAAGAGGAACTGCAAGGTTTACCATGCAGAATTGAAGAAGAAGAAGGGTAGTAAGACTACCGCTTCTGATTTAGGTATGTTCATGATAGAAGTGAATATGTCATTAAATCAAATTTCTACTTGGGTATTAGATACCGCCTGTGGTTCTCAAATCTGTAATTTATTGCAGGGACCAAGGAGAAGTAGGACTCTTGAGGAAGAGGAGGTGATTCTACTGATGGGAAATGGAGCAAGAGTTGCTGCTGAAGATGTAGAATCATTTCATTTACATAGGCCTACGGGAATGACTATTGTTTGAAATAATTGTTATTTTGTTCCCTCGATTGTGAGGAATATTATTCCCATGTTAGACTTGGCTGGATTTTCATTTATTATTGAGAATAATGAATGTTCTATTCTTAGAAATAATATTCTTTATGGATGTGGTACTTTAAATAATGGTCTGTATAAATGTGACATAATTTACTTCAGATTGAACAAACTAATAAAAGAAAAGGGATGATGAAAATCTCACTTTATAGTGGCACTGCAGTCTCCATTTAGTAGACATGGAGAGAGGGCTGCAGATTTGCTAGGATTGGTACACACAAATGTATGTGGACCAATGTCTACGCAAGCCATGGGTGGATTTTCATACTTCATTACTTTCATGGATAATAGATCTAGATTCGGATATGTGTTTGATGAAACACAAGTCTGAAGCCCTTTGAAAAGTTCAAAGAGTATAAGTATGAAGTGGAGAAACAAACCAAACATAGTATTATAATTCTTCGATTAGATCGAGGTGGTGAATACTTTAATGGAGTGTTTCTAGATTATCTCAAAGTAAATGGTATAGTCTCCCAGTGGACTCCTCCAGATTGGTATCTGAAAGGAGAAATCGAACTTTGTTAGACATAGTTCGGTCCATGATGAGCTATGCAAATCTTCCAGTATTCCTTTGGGGTTATGCATTGGAAACCTCAACATATTTACTGAATATGGTGCCTTCCAAAATCTGTTCCTCACACTTCGTATGAGATATGGAAAGAAAGGAAACCGAGTCTTAAACACGTTAAGATTTGGGGATGTCCAGCTTATGTAAAGAAAGTTGACCCAGATAAGCTGGAATATCGATCCGTAAAATGTAGTTTTGTGGGATATCCTAAAGAGACTTTAGGGTATTACTTTTACACCAATCATCGAGTGTTTGTCTCCAGACATGCTACCTTCTTGGAAAAGGAGTTTATCTTTGAAGGAAACAGTGGGAGGAAAATTGAACTTGATGAAGTTCAAGAAGCACAAACTACTACAGATCGAGTGGAAACACCTGTTCTGACTGAACAACCTTTTGTGGAACAGCCCATTCATAGATCAGGGAGAATGTCTCGCCAACCTGAGAGGTATTATGGCCTTGTCATTGAGAATGACAATGAGTTGTCGATCATTGATGATGACGACCTTGTGACCTATAATGAGGCTATGAGTAGTGTTGACTCAGAGAAATGGCATAGTGCCATGAAATCCGGAATGGAATCTATGTATACGGTATACGAAAGAATGATTAGAGCAGATGGCCAGGTGGAGACCTTTAAGGCCAGGCTTGTGGCAAAAGGATTCAAATAAAGGCAATGGATTGACTTTGATGAAACCTTTTACCTGTAGCCCTGTTAAAATCAGTTCAGATTTTGCTTGCGACTGCTGCTTACTACGACTATGAGATCTGGCATATAGCCAGATGGTTTTCTTTCCGAGGGAAATGAAAACATAGTGTGTAAGCTGCTGTGAACCATTTGTGGTTTAAAGCAAGCTTCTCGTAGATGGAATATCCGTTTTGATGAGACAATCAAAGAGTTTGATTTTATCAAAAACGTAGATGAACCATGCGTCTACAAAAGGGTTAGTGGGAGCGCGGTAACATTTCTTGTATTTTATTGAAATAGTGTTGACACACATAACAACATAGCAGACCCACTCACAAAGCTACTTTCTGAAAGTCACTTTGATCGTCATAAAGACTAGATGGGTATTAGATACCAGAGTGATTGGCTTTAGTACAAGTGGGAGATTGAAAGGAATATGTCCTAAGTCCAATCAGGTACTAGGATTTAGGAATAACCTTTTATGTAATCTGTTTTGATTCCATTGATATTAATAAAAGACTTGTTTTGTTTTTTATTACGGGCTTTATCTATTTAAGTGTTTAAATAAGATATACCATAGTTTAGAGTAAAGCTTTTTATGGATTATGATGAGATCATAATAGTGAGACCTAAAAGATGATAACTCTAAACTTAAATAGTTCATGGTCACAGGATTACTAACTGGTAATTAATAATCCACAGAGATCGGTACATACTATGCTTGCTTCATTATGAAGGATGTCTGTTCTCATAGACATTTGTGTGGTGACACTATAACTAGTATGTAGGTGCTTATTATAGAATAAGTTCACTGAACATGACTCGCACAGCTGAACAACTGATGGAGTTCACTCACGTGTTAGCAGTTGTTCACATAGTGATAGTTGTACAAGTATCCTTAGACTTGAGGTCATCATAGTCATCTTGTGTACACTGAACTATGCTTTGGTTTAGTTCTTAGTCTCCAGGGACAATTATTAGGGATCTACTGGGTATATGAATTTGTACATGAAGATAGTGTATGATCAATAAAGGATCTACCCCTTCCAGTGAAGGAAGCGAATGTTCAAGGTTGATCCACTTATGCTAGTTCAGGAATCTCTGGCCAGAGTGAATGAAATTAGAAAGGAGTTTCTAATTTGCATAGAACTACGCATAGTAAATGGTAAGCAAGTGATTAAATTAGATAGGCTTGACACGAGATCCATGCCTTGTATTTAATCGGGACATTGTAGGGTAGAAGGAGTTTATTGTACGGTAACTATTCACTGAATAGGTTCTTGGTATTCTAAGCAGTGAATTCATATTATCCGGATAGTCGCGATATGCTGAGAAGTATCCCTCACGATGTAGAATAAATGTGATTAATTAATTAATCATATTTAATAAATTAGAGAATTTATATAAATAATGATAAAATAGTTTTATTATTATTTATTTCTACTACCGGCTTAATATTGAACCTACAGGGTCACACCATAAAAAGAGAATGATTTAATGGTGGAGAAATTAATTAATAATGGCTAATAATTATTTATTTATGAAATAAATAATTAATTGGCAAATTTAATAATTCATTAAATAAGATTTAATTGATTATAAATTAATTAAGAAAAGTTCTTAATATTATTAATTAAGAATTTAATTTTTGGAAATTAAATCAAGAGAGAGAATTATTTCTAAAGTGTTTAGAAAAAGGATTAATAATTAAAAGGTGTTTTAATTATTAATGAGAATAATAAATGGGATATTAATAATAATAATATTTATGGGAAAATTTCAGCTGAAAATTTTGCCTATAAATACACTATTATAAACCCTATTTTTATTCTAACCTGAGAACCCCAAAAACCCAAAAAAAGTTTGGAAAACCCAATTCTCTCCACCTCCTTCCTCCTCCTTAACATCGTTTTCTTGGTGGATACCGGTGGAGTGCTTCACACTTGAGGAGCAACTGCTAAGGATCTCTGATCGTTGTCTCCGAATTATTTTGAAGGTTAGATTCGATCCCTCGAATTTTTATTCATGATCTGTATGCTTTTATTTGGATTTTATATGTGTAAAAGTGTTTTGCCATGCCCCGCTGCGATTAAAAATCCAACAAGGATTGAGGTTGAAATTCTGGTCATAAATCAAACACGAAACTTTTAAGAAGGACCAAGATCCAGGTCGTAGGTTTGAATAGGATACAGGTCGAATCCCCGGTCGTGATTCCTAGTCGAAACATTACGAACAAGAGTCAAAAAGGGATCAAACCTTCAACAGAGATCCAGGTCGTAGGTTCGACTAGGATCAAGGTCGAAACCCTGATCGTGATTCCTAGTCGAAACCTTACGACCAGGAATCAAATAAGGCTGGAAATCTCAATCAAAATCCAAGTCAAAGGTTCGACTAGGATCCTGGTCGAAATCGAGGTCGTGGAACCTAGTCGAAATCCTTCAACCAGGAATCAAACAAGGACATAAATTTCGACCAAAATCCAGGTCGAAGGTTCGACTAGGATCCTGGTCGAAATCCAGGTCGTGGAACCTAGTCGAAATGCTTCGACCAGGATTAAAAGGCTGGCCCGAAATTCGACTAGGATCTAGGTCGAATTTTCGACTACGATCCTGGTCAAAAAAAGGGCTGAAAATTGGAAAATGTTTTTGAAAAATTGCAGAAAAATTGGAAAAATCTCAGGAGTAAAGGGAAAATTCCTAAAAATACCAGAAAATTCCTAAAAAGAGGGAAAAAGGTAAGAAAATAATAGGGAAGTTTTTTAACCCTAAAGCCGTGTACAAGGCAAATTATTGTAAATGTGTAGGTCGCTCACTTTACACAAAATGATACCCTGTAAGGGAATGAGTGAACTTAACTTTTGCAAAATCTTATACGGTTTCCCAAAAGTTGGTGGGCAAATGATAGGGGATAAATAAATCCTAATTATGTAATTAAATATTACATTAATTATACATGATTTGGGCTACTAGGCCCAATAAGAAGATGTATGACATTCAGACCAAAAAGTTAACACATTGATCAGGCCCGATGGACCAGATCAGGCCTGATGGAACAAAGAAGGCCAAAAACCCTGAATATTAATTAATTTCGTAATTAATTAATAAGGGAAAAATCAGCTTTTAAGAAGAGTCCCAACAAGGACATAAATCTTTGCAGATTAGCCTCTAAGGGACCTAGAAGGATAAGGAATCAGTTTCCTACCACTTAGGACTCCAAAGTCCATTCTAACTCTGAGACTTGACTACCAAGTCTGCTATACCAAGTCCAATTCAAGGACCCCCAACATCTATATAAGGGGCCTTACCCCACAAATCAGAACTACATTTTTTGACTTGATCCTTGGAAATCCGCAAGGTACATAGGCATCTTGTTAAGGCAGATTGAGTCACGAAACACAAGAGCAGTCAAATCGAGCCTCGAATCTCACGTTCCTTAGTAATAAATACAGCAATTATTATACTTTAGTTTTTGATCCATAACAAAGATGGATGAAAATGGCATAGTAGTAAGGAACAAAGCTAGACTGGTTGCTAAGGGCTATTGTCAACAAGAAGGAATAGATTTTGATGAAACTTTTGCTCCTGTTGCAAGACTTAAAGCCATCATAATTTTCTTAGCCAATGCCGCTCATGCCAATTTCAAGGTCTATCAAATAGATGTCAAAAGTGCTTTTCTGAATGGAGATTTGGAGGAGGAAGTCTGTGTTAGTCAGCCTCCTGGTTTTGAAGATCCAAATTTCCCAAATCATGTCTACTATCTTTTGAAAGCACTTTATAGACTGAAGCAAGCACCTAGAGCCTGGTATGACACTTTATCAAAGTTTCTTTTGGAAAATCACTTCACAAGAGGTACTATTGATAAAACTTTATTCTTTAGAAATGTTAATGGCTCTAGTATACTTGTTCAAATTTATGTAGATGATATTATATTTGGCTCTATAGATTAAAAACTTTGCAAAAAGTTTTCCAAATTGATGCCAAGTAAGTATGAAATGAGCATGATAGGAGAACTAACTTACTTTCTTGGTAAGCAAGTTAAGCAAGTTAGTGATGGAATATTCATTAGTCAAACTAAATACATTAATGATCTTTTAAAGAAGTTTGATCTAATGGATTGCACATCTGTAAAAACTCCCATGGCCACTATAACACCCTCCAAATCTGGGGTATAGATTTGGGGCATTATTAATAACAACTACAAACTAAACCTGCACAAGCGGAATATAAATATAATAATTACCCCGAACTATTACTACTCAGGATCTTTTAAGGGTTGAGTTGAAAACAAGAACCACATACTACACTTTATTACAAACCCAAATAAAATAATCTGTCTTAAGAACTCTCTTTGTTACAAAACTTTATTCTATCTACATTCTCACCACACAACTTTTATTCAAACTGCATAAAACTTTTATTCAACCCAACATTACTACTTATCCGGCTACACCTGATCTGGTAATTCAATGCTCTCTTCGGGAATAGGAAGGTACAATCTTGGTATAAGAGGGTCCCGCTGCTTGACTAGCTTCTTGACTACATGGGTCCTGATGGGTTTCATTCTCTACCTTAACTGTAAAACAATAGGAATAATAATAAAAAGGTATGAGCCAAAATTGCTCAACAAGCCTGCAACAATATATATAGTATAAAGAGAGAGAAATAAGTGAACCAATAAGCTGCTGGTTTGAACAACCATCTGAATCTGTATAGGATAATAATTTGCCAATATTAGCGAGTGCCAAATGAACAAGACTGGAAACAAGAACCAACATATGCACTATAACCCGCTGATCAGTCGGGATACAGTGCGGATCTATACCCAACTGCATAGACCCAACCAACATATAGAGTACTCAGGCAACTATGGCCTATTAAATAATGGTCTGGGTAAAACCCAGCCCGTATAGTAACCATCCAGTCCAAGGTATAGCATCCGGAACAATCAGAATGCTTTTGATATATCCCAATACTAGGATATACCAGAGTATATGTAACAAGGGTAAAAGTATTGGAATATGAATAGAGGATTCAATAAATTGGGAGAAATTAAGAATCAAAATGAAATAGAAACAAGCATTAATAATTGGGTAACAGTGTATATGAACAATAATTATCAAAGGTAACTGATATGAGAAAATAATTATAATTCACTATTCTGAATTTAGAATAGAGGAAAAACTTGCCTTGCGCGTACTTAACCTAGTTCAACTCACCGCCTTCTATCCCTAGCTTGCTCTACCTTGCTAACACTGAACCAATCATAGAAAGATAGTCCTTTAGATAACTTACTATATACGTGTATCTCGAATTGATACAACGTAACCTTATCAGTCTACCCATGCATTTCTATCTGACTCGCATATATACACATATAATTATATAGCACGTAAGGTTCACATAATCACGTAAAGCACATAGCACATAAAGCACATAATTAATTTTTAGGCTTATAATTATTTTTAGAATGGATACTAGACTCATACTTATAATAACTAACCCTATCTGATTTTATTACAATTTTTCGGGATTTATTCGGCTCGATTCTACCCCTAATAGAGCCTATGAATAATTAATTATCACAAAACCACTCTCTGCCGGAAGAAATTATAACTTAAAACTATTTTTATTGGATTCGTTTCATTTTTCTGAGTCTAGGGGTCTTCGTTTCGCTCAAATCGGACTAACGGTTTAATTATTATGAATTAAATAAGATTTAATTAATTAATAATTAATTATAAATAATTAATTATAATTAAATAATCCTTAATTACATTTTTTAAATAATTATCTAATAATTATTTTATTTTAAAATAATTAATCCCTAATTATTAGGATTAATTACTATTTATTAGAATTATTCACAAATTAATAACACTTACTCGATCAGATCGATTATTTACAAATAATCAATCGATTCAAATAACTGATATGCTATTTATCGAATAACTACTAATTACTCAAATTATAATCTACTCAACGATTAACTACTCGTATAAATACGAGCTACTCGCAATCCTCACATAATTATCGAACCATTATATTATTATTATTGTAACTTATACGATTAGTTAATTAATTATCGATATTTAATTATACGATACAAATAATTATTACGACATTCTTCGAATAACTATCGCTCGAATAATAATTCTAATTATCGAATCACTACTCGTATGAATACGAGTTACTCATAATATTAACTAATTATCAGATTATTAATCGTATTATTTAAATATTTTTAATCCTTATTTATTAATTAATTACCTAATTATTAATTAATTACCTAATTATTAATTAATTAGATAACTAATAAATAATTAGATAAATAATTAAATAATTAATTACATAGTTAAATTCGAATTTATAATTTAATAAAATAATTTAGAAATTAAAAATACTATTTTTCAGAATTTAAAACTAATTTTTAATTAATTATTAGAATTATTTAAACTAATTTCTGATTTTTAGAAAATAGAATAAATATATAAAAAACCAGAAATATAACATCAGGATTCAGGGTCGGGGTTTTTGGATAAAACCCGGGTCGAAATCGGGTTGCAAACCGGGTCGAACCCGGGTCGCGAAGAACAGCAAGAACACGTGCCCAGAAACCGGCACGGCGGGGAAAATCCGGCGAACGGAAAATCGGCCCAAAACGACTGGTTCGATCTCGTTCTTCAATGCTTTTGGTTCCTCAGCAACACAGACGACATCCCCTTTTGTTCCCAGGCCTCCCTTCGTCCTCCTTCCTCGTCGAACACCACCGGAGACTAAGAACAACGGTGGCGTCGCCGCTTTTCCGACGAACAGGAAACAGAAGCCAAAAACTACGAAACCGGTGCCGTTCGACGGGAAAATCGACGATCTATACGTTCGTAATCATCAAAACATCAAACAACAACTAAAACTTTAAACCCAAATTCGCAATTAAAACCCGAAAATACAAATCAAAAATCAACTCAATAATCAGCGAAAATAAGTACATGAACAGAAACTACAGATCATAAGCTTCAAAACGAATACTCACACGTTCGATTTGGATGCCGGAATCACGATCAAAATTAGCTTTGATTCTCCTGCCCTGTTCTTCACTCAAACCCTAATCCCTTTTCTTTTTATTTTTTTCTGATTTTTAATAGTAATTAACTGAATAATTAATTATAAATCTGGTATTTATATTTATGAAAATAATACCCCTAAATAAAATTAAGGGGCTAATTACACTCCTAATAAAAATATTTGGCCCCAATTTTTATAATTTTTGGGTATTAATAATGAATTTTTAAATATCCAATAAATACAAAATTAATGCTAAAAATTCCCAAAAATTGTGAATATTACAAAAATGCAAAGAAAAATGATGTATGATAATTTCATGATCATATAAAAATAAAAATGTGATTTTTGTGGGGTTTTTGGTACCCGAAGAGGTCCGAAAAAGTCGTTTTTCGCGAAAAAGGTAAATTTGTAAAACGTCTAGGGGTTCAGAATAGCGATATGATATAGGGCATTTTTGACAAAATAGGGCCAATGATTTTGTTTGAAATGCGAGCTTTTAAAACATGGTTTTGAGCTGTACGGGTTTTGATATAAAATATATAACTTACGATAAAACACTCAATAAATATCCAAAACACGTTTGGATCAAAACAGACAACACGTAACACATAGCAGTTAGGGTTTAATGACTCAACACATTTAATCACATAATAATACACATAATCTATCATTATTATGATATAATACAAGCGTATTTCTCGGTCATTACATTCTCCCCCCCATAATACCCTCTCTTGCCGATCTAGAGTTCTTATCGGCTGTTCTACATACTCTATTACATGTCTTGTATCAGGGTTGTACTTCTTAAGCATAGATACATGAAATACGTTGTGAATATGCTGCATATGGGGTGGTAAAGCTAACTCGTACGCAACCTTCCCAATTTTCTTCAAAATTTCAAGTGGTCCGACGTAGCGAGGGGTAATTTTTTTGCCTTTATTGCCAAACCTAGTTAATCCCTTCCATGGTGATACCTTTAACAATACATGCTCTCCTTCCTAGTAGTCCATATCCTTTCTAGATAGATCTGCATATTTACGCTGTCGATTTTGCGCCGCTTCAAGTCGCTTGCGAATCAGTTCTACTTTTTCCTTGGTCTGCTGAATCAGTTCTGGACCTAGAATTTTACGTTCTCCCACTTCATCCCAACAGGTAGGTGATCTGCACTCTCTTCCATATAGAGTTCATAAGGTGGCATCCCAATACTTGCTTGATAACTGTTATTGTAAGAAAATTCCACTAGCGGTAAGTGCTCGTCCCAATTGCCTTCAAAATCTATTGCGCATACAGGTAGCATATCTTCAGTTATTTGAATTGTCCTTTCGCTTTGACCGTCCGTTTGTGGATGATAGGCTGTACTCATGTTCAACTTCGTTCCTAGACATTCTTGGAATCGTCTCCAAAATCTTGAATTGAAACGAGGATCTCGATCCGATACAATTGATACTGGTACTCCATGACGCATTACAATTTCCTTGAGATATAAGTGCACTAACTTGTCCAGTGAAAATCTTTCGTTAATCGAAAGAAAATGTGCTGATTTCGTCAATCGATCAACGATAACCCAAATTGCATCGTGATTTACTTTCGTCCTTGGAAGTCCCACTACGAAATCCATAGCTAAGTGCTCCCATTTCCATTCGGGAATGTCTAGTGGTTGTAGTAGTCCACTCGGGCGTTGAAACATTGTAATCCTTAATTAACTCTAGCCAACGTCGTTGTCGCATGTTAAGTTCCTTCTGGGTAAAAATATACTTCAAGCTTTTATGATCCGTGTAAATCTCACATCTTTCACCGTACAGATAATGTCTCCAAAGCTTCAGTGTGAACACAATTGCTGCTAGTTCAAGATCGTGCGTCGGATATTTTTGTTCATGCGGCTTTAGCTGTCTGGAAGCATATGCGATCACATTTCCATGTTGCATCAAAACGTATCCAAGTCCTCGATACAAAGCATCACTGTATATGACAAAGTCTCCTTGATCATCAGGTAACATAAGCACATGTGCAGTTACGAGTCGATTCTTCAATTCTTGGAAACTTGCTTCACATTTCTCGTTCCATTCGAACTTTTTATTCTTTCACGTCAACTTCGTCAATGGTATGGCTATCTTTGCAAAATCTTTAACGAATCTTCTATAATAACCGGCTAATCCCAAGAAACTTCTGACTTCAGTTGGCGTCTTTGGTCTTTCCCAATTTAAAATAGCTTCAATCTTCGTTGGGTCCACTTGAATTCCTTTAATACTGATGATGTGTCCTAGAAACTACACTTCCTTCAACCAAAATTCACATTTTGAAAATTTCGCATAAAGCTGCTCCTTTCGTAATATCTCCAGTGTCGTTCTTAAGTGCGCTGCATGTTCTTCTTCCGTCTATGAATAAATCAAGATGTCATCAATAAATACAATGATAAACTTATCCAGATACTTCTTGAATACTCGATTCATCAAGTCCATAAACGCTGCAGGTGCATTCGTCAATCCAAAGGCCATCATAAGAAATTCATAGTGTTCGTATCTCATTCTGAACGCCGTCTTTGGAATATCTTCTACCTTGATCTTTAACTGATGATAGCCTGATCGTAAGTCGATTTTCGAAAACCATGCTGCTGATTTTAGTTGATCAAATAAGTCATCGATGCGAGGTAAAGGATATTTATTCTTGATAGTTAACTTGTTCAGCTCACGATAATCAATACACAGTTGCATACTACCGTCCTTCTTTTTCACGAACAATACCGGTGCGCCCCATGGGGATACACTTGGCCTTATGATTCCTTTGTCAAGAAGTTCTTGCAACTGCTTTACTAATTCCTTCATTTCAACAGGTGCCATTCGATATGGAGCTTTTGAAATTGGTTCAGTCCCTGGCGTCAAATCAATAGTGAACTCGATTTCTCGATCCGGTGGAAGTCCTGGAAGTTCATCTGGAAAAACATCAACAAACTCACAAACTATAGGAATATCTTCAATCTTCGGATTACCCTTGTCGGTATCCAATATATAGGCTAAGTATGCTTGACATCCTTGGCGTAGCAATCTTTTCGTCTGCATCATTGTTTGGAATTTCTACTTTTGCTTCTCACCTTTAAATGTTACCGTTTTATTTTCTTCAGGTTGCAATTTCACTTTCTTATTTGCACAATCGATCTGAGCATTATTACTAGCTAGCCAATCCATTCCTAAAATAACATCAAACTCTCCTAGCCTGAAATATATCAAATCAACTGAGAAATGACATCTCTCTATCTCAATATCATAACTTGGGCATACTCGATCTACCGTAACCTGATCATCATTTGCTAATTTTATGACTAACACTTCATCTAACCACTGAGTCTCACAATCTATCTTAGAGATAAAATCTTCAAAAATAAAAGATCTAGTAGCTCCTGAATCAATCAATACTAGAGCATTTACGGAATTTACAGGAAGTGTACCTGCAACCACATTCAGACTCTGTACTGCTGCCTTCATTGACATGTTGAAAGTCCTTGCCCTGGGCTGATTTTGTGGTGGTAATGGAGGTGGAGGTAATGCTAAAACTCTTGGAATACTAGCGGCCATTGCAACTCCTCTGCAGTGTTTGGCAATATGTCATTTTCTTCCACACTGGAAACAAGTGACTTCTGCTCTTCCCATCGGACATTCTCCAGAGTAATGTCCCCTTTGCTTGCACTTGAAACACGTGACATTTGGCTTGTTGCAAATTCCCGTATGCTCTTTACCACACGTTCTGCAATCAGGTATAGGCGGTCGAATAAGTCTTTGCTGAGTTAGGGCAGGAAGTCGATTACCCATCCTCTGGTTGTTTTGTTCTGGTCTCCTGAAGTTTGCTTTTCCCCGGGCTTGAAATCCCGGCCTTTCGTTGAAACGGTTCTGGAAATTTCTTGGTCCTTTCTTTTTCTGAGCTGCTTCACTTTCACCTTCAATAATCATGACCTTCTGAACAACAGCCGTATAAGTCGTCAGTTCAAACACAGCTACTCTGCTCCGAATCCATGGTTTCAGTCCCTGCTGGAATCTCTTGACCCGCTTCTCATCCGTATCCACTTGCTCAGGAACAAATCTGGCCAATTCAGTGAACTTGGTTTCGTAATCCGCAACTAATATGTTATCTTGCTTCAGCTCCAGGAACTTGATCTCCATCTGGTTCTTCATAAAGCGAGGAAAATATTTCTCCAACAAGAAAAGATCAGTGAATCTATCCCAGGTCACCACACCTTCTTCTTCCAAAGCTTTCATCGATTCCCACCAGTAGTTAGCTTCGCCTTTTAGAAAATAGCTTGCAAAATCCGTCTTCTGTTCTTCCTCAACTTTCACCAACGAAAAAGCCTTTTCTATCTCTTTTAGCCAAGCTCTCGCCTTTGTAGGATCTGTTGTAACACCCCCAAATCCGGGGTCGGGGATTCGGGTTGTCACGAGTTCCATTTCCCTTATCAATACTTAATCTTAACAGTCAACCAACTACTGCATACCGTGACCCCACAATATACACACACACACCACAAGTTATAGTCTCAGAGATGAATACCAAAAATAACACAAGTCATTTTATTCCACAATTATAAACCATTTTACAATAAAAAGGATTTCTGAATAAATTTACATTTCCTTACCATTATTACAATTCATAAATATACATAAGTCTGGTACAACAAAAGTTGAAAGCCTAGCCTATTGGTAATTTCTACCTCAGCTATAGCGGCATCAACGCCTATAGGAAACTGCGGAACGTTTCCTATCCGCTCACAAATTGGGAGCTTAGTCATGTTCATCTTGTCTATCTATTGTTGTGTGATGAAAGAAGAAAGCAAGGGTGAGCAAGAAGCCCACCGAAATAATGTGTATAAAAATTAACAATATATGAGCATTCTCATAGTACTCATGAAAGTCTTGGTCAAAAAGTAATGAACCAAGTTTGTTATTTTAACGCGACCAAGTCGCAAAATATTCAGTATACATATACATATATACTTTTCACAATCTTTGAAATCCTCTGACATGTATAATATACACAGAGTTCCAGTTTATAACTGTATAAAAATATCATTGCAAGGTGATCTCATATATCTAACCTTGTCTCAACGTTTTTCTGAAGATCTTTGACATGCATAAGATAATCATTTACTAGATATAAGTTTAAAAGATGAAGTTACAAGATACTCTAATATACTTATATCTTTTCCAAATACTACTTGAACTACCACCGTTCAAGTTATAATCAGTTTCAAAAGTTCATCACACTGATGAGACTACAAGATAAGACTTGAATAGATTCAATCTTTGAAATATCATTATAAATAATGAAGTTACGAGATACTTCATTAAGTCCTGATATATATATATACACACCTATATATATATACATTTCATACACTCCTTGAAAACCTCTGTTATGAAAATTATAAATAGAGTTGTAATATCCAATGAATTTGGAAAGGAGAAAACCTTGGCATAAACCTGATATCTTGCTGATCAGGAAAAGATACCAATAAGTAACCTTTTCTACTAGTAGATGGACGAATTCCCCACTGGTCATCACCCTGGCCGCAGTAGGGCCTTATGCTGGACTGTCACTCAGCCACTTACGCATTTGATGGACTCCCACTGAGCCACTTACACTTTCATGGACGCCCACTGAGCCCATGTTGCTTATGCCGACTCAATAGATGGATTTACTTCCCGAACGTTGGGTAAGTAATCAATTCATTTATCAAAACAGCAACCTTGTTGCGAAATATAAATACACCACATAGCCGGATCTTTCAGGTTTTGAGCGAGTATTTAAATCCCCTTTGAAAGGAAGATCTTAAATATAAAAATGAGTTTTGGGATCCGCTCTAACTTTTAAAATCATTTCGAAGACTCGAAACATTTTTAAGAATGTTAGGAGTACTGCTGATTTATTAAAATAAATCAGTCCCAATATATTAGAAAATATCTGAATATTATTATTTAAATAATATTCCCAAAAAGGATAATCTCTATAAAAATAATCGAAGTAGAAGTGTTAAAACTCATACTTGAAATGGGTATTAAATAACCAAAGATATACTTATACGAAAGTATTATCTTTATTTGAATAATCAAAAATAAGTTTGATTATGGATACATTATTCTTTAATAAAATACAGAATATTAATTAGTAAATAATCGGAGTCATAAGTCCTCAAATGAATATTCAATTAATATTCATTAAATAATATAAACTGAGTCATAAGTCCTCGAATGAATATTTAAAATAATATTCATTAAATACAATAAACAGAGTCATAAGTCCTCGAATGAATATTAAAGATAATATTCATTAAATAAAATAAACAGAGTCGTAAGTCCTCGAATGAATATTCAAGATAATATTCATTAAATAAAATAAACGGAGTCTTAAGTCCTCGAATGAATATTCAAAATAATATTCATTAAATAAAATAAACGAAGTCTTAAGTCCTCGAATGAATATTCAAAATAATATTCCTTAAATAACATAAAGTTATCGAATAAACCTTATTCGATTAATAGTTTTGAAAACTATATCTATATCTATATATATATATATATTATACTCGGGAATATCGACTTCCGGTTTAGAAATATGTTCACCTTTGGGTCAAAACCTAATAGTGAGTTCTCGGGTCCTGATGTTAAGAACAAAACAGTCTAAAGTAAATCAGACATTACGACGACTATGTTTACGCGATTACCAATTTTTATCCTTCTCCAAATCAACCACCAATCAACCACAATTCAACCATACAACCAAACTCCATACATACAATGCTACAACAGCCCCAACAACTCAATATTTCCAATTTACACTACTTCCCAATCATGAACTAAAAGCTTACATAAGTTCTTTAACTAATCAACAAGATTTACAACTCCAAACACATCACAAAACCAACACATCTCTAAATACACAATAATCAAGCTTCTCATGAACCATTCCAAACACAAAAACTCTAAATATACAAAAGTAGGGCTAGGGTATGAGATTATACCTTCCTTGGTGAGTAGAAGTAATTAAGGAGCTTGTAATCACCCTTGAAAGTCCTTACCAAAGCTTAATCTAAACAAAAACTCAAGAACAAAATTTCAAGTTCTTGAAAAACACTATTCACCAAGAACTTTGATGAATTGATTAGCTATGTTAAACATGGAATCTTGAGCTTAAACTTATGGCTCATCTAAGTTATGAATTATGGAAGCTAAAGAAACAAACCTCTTGAATTATGAAGGTGTGTAGCTTGATTTTTGAAATTTTTCCTTTGCTTTTCATGGAAAAGCCGAGAGCAATAGATGGGGGAAGAAGAGAAATGAGTTTGTTTTGGTTGCTTTTGATTTTGGTGTTTGTGAAATAAATACTTGGTGGAGATTGCTTTGATAAAGTGATGACATCACTTGGATGACCTCACCTCTAAGCCACATGTTTTTCCCTTAAGGTTTGATGATGTCACCTTCTCTTTTAACCACTTGTAATAGCTTTTCTTGGAAGCTTCCTTCCCATTCTACTTGTATGTGCTTGTCCCTTGGTCGTTTATTTGTTTTACGGTTCGCTTATCTCTGTTCTCTTTCGTTGTTTGAGGGATCACATCCGGGATCTTATTACTTGGGTTTCCCTAAATCTTTCTCAATATCTTATAATCCTTTAATGATCCTCTCTTATAATCCTTGAATTTAAATCCCTTTAACCATGTTACCTTATACTCAATTCCTTCGGTATCTGGTGGATTTTCGGGAAAAATCAAAGTGTTCGGATTTGGATTCTGACGATCTTTACATACACTTATATACCACATAGAGTACTAATAATATCTCAGAAGATCAATAAAAGAACCCCTACATAGTGTGGTATGAAAAGTTTCTTATTCAGCATAATCGGCAAAATCACTATTCATAAGGGTTTTAAAAATTCCAAAAATTGGGGTTATTACAGTCTCCCCTCCTTAAAAGGATTCCGTCCCGGAATCGGATAGAAAATGAATAGGGATGCTCTTTTAGCATTGCACTTTCTAACTCTCAAGTCAATTTTCCCACATTGTGGTTCTACCATCAGACTCTGACTAGTTTGATAGCCCTTCTCCCAAGCACTTGTTCCTTTTCAACCTATAACCTTTCCTGGTTGCTCCATATAGGTTACGTCGGGTTGCATGTCTATGCGCTAATATGCCCTTATTTGTCTGGCATCCGAATTATACTTCCTTAATATTGATACGTGGAACACGTTATGAACTTGCTACATGTTCGGGAGTAGGGCTAGCTCATATGCTAACTTCCCAATACGTCTTAATACCTCAAAGGGTACAACATGATCGTAAATAAAACAACATTTGTAAATATGCAACGGTAAAATAATGAAAATAAATGTAAATGCTTAAATGACTGGAAATAAAATAAAGAAAACGTGCAAAAGACCATCTCATATATATATGGGTAGGACACCAGCTGCAGATGTCAATGCTTGATACAAAAGCCTATGATATATCAGTCGTACTGCTACTACTATCAGTCAAAGTTAGTAGCTACATTCATACAACTAGTCATACAATACTATGCTGCCTCTATCTACAAAAATGTACATGATACAACACTCCTCTATTTGCTAGTCTCAGAATCCTGGTGGCACGTGACTCAACTCCTCCTGCAATGCCTCTAGCACTGCCTCGGTAAGTCCCAACGCTCTACGATATGTTGTCTCGGCACTAATATCCTGCTGTCTCAGATCCGTAAGCTGCTGAGAACTAACTCGGTGAATCTGACGTAACCTCTCCCTCAATATGTAATCTGATCGTAATGCTCGGACGGGACCATCCGCCTGCGTCTCAAACAATCCAAGGATCTCTCTACACTGGTTCTGCCATCGAATCCTCTCCTCTCTCTCCGCCTGAAAACGCTGATAAGTCACTGTATGATGTTCACGAAGATCCGTGCTAGAACCTCGAGAAGGTAACGACACATCTACTACTATCTCATCCAAGAACTCCGGCTATGGAAACTGATATACTCCGGGAACAGGGGCATAAATAGCTAATGGGGCAGGAAATAAGACAGACTGCTCCATAGGTGCATACACTGGTGGCTCTGCCTCTGGCTCCATTTGTGGAATATCTGGAATCTCAGGCTGCGGTACTGGAATCTGCGGCTCTAGGTCATCCCACTGTGGAAGATCAATCATATCAGGAACATCAAACATCGGTAACTCCAAAGGTAGAAAGTCAGGCATCTCCGGCTCAAAATAAGGAAAATAATCAACAAAGTCTGGTACCTCTGGTAGAGGTGGTATCTCTGGTGCTGGTCCAGGTGGCAATGGTAGAGGTGGTGGCAATGGAGGAAACATCTGCACTGATACTGGGGCTAGTACCGGTGCTGCTACTGGGTCTGACTCAGTCTGCTCTGACGAAGAAGCCATCTAATACCAATAAAAATAATAACACAAAAACAAATCAAACCACATTCCTAAAATCATAACTTCTAATCACATAAACAGACAATCCTAACACTCTTACTTCTATCCTATCTAATTTTCCTATCTTATCTTAATCCTAACGTTCTTATTTTCAAGGGTCAATCCTAAGCTCTGATGCCAACTATAACACCCTCCAAATCCGGGGTATAGATTTGGGGCATTATTAACAACAACTTTAAAGTAAACCTGCACAAGCGGAATATAAATATAATAATTACCCCGAACTATTACTACTCAGGATCTTTTAAGGGTTGAGTTGAAAACAAGAACCACATACTACACTTTATTACAAACCCAAATAAAATAATCTGTCTTAAGAACTCTCTTTGTTACAAAACTTTATTCTATCTACATTCTCACCACACAACTTTTATTCAAACTACATAAAACTTTAATTCAGCCCAACATTACTACTTATCCTGCTACACCTGATCTGGTAATTCAAAGCTCTCTTCCGGAATAGGAAGGAACACTCTTGGTATAAGAGGGTCCCGCTGCTTGACTCGCTTCTTGACTACGCGGGTCCTGATGGGTTTCATTCTCTACCTTAACTGTAAAACAATAGGAATAACAATAAAAAGGGATGAGCCAAAATTGCTCAACAAGCCTGCAACAATATATATAGTATAAAGAGAGAGAAATAAGCGAACCAATAAGCTGCTGGTTTAAACAACCATCTGAATCTGTATAGGATAATAATTTGCCAATACTAGCGAGTGCGAAATGAACAAGACTGGAAACAAGAACCAATATATGCACTATAACCCGCTGATCAGTCAGGATACAGTGCGGATCTATACCCAACTGCATAGACCCAACCAACATAAAGAGTACTCAGGCAACTATGGCCTATTAAATAATGGTCTGGGTAAAACCCAGCCCGTATAGTAACCATCCAGTCCAAGGTATAGCATCCGGAACAATCGGAATGCTTTTGATATATCCCAACACCAGGATATACCAGAGTATATGTAATAAGGGTAAAAGTATTGGAATATGAATAGAGGATTCAATAAATTGGGAGAAATCAAGAATCAAAATGAAATAGAAACAAGCATTAATAATTGGGTAACAGTGTATATGAACAATAATTATCAAAGGTAACTGATATGAGAAAAGAATTATAATTCACTATTCTGAATTTAGAATAGGGGAAAAACTTGCCATGCGCATACTTAACCTGGTTCAACTCACCGACTTCTGTCCCTAGCTTGCTATGCCTTGCTAACACTGAACCAATCATAGAAAGATAGTCATTTAGATAACTTACTATATACGTGTATCTCGAATTGATACCACGTAACCTTATCAGTCTACTCATGCGTTTCTATCTGACTCGCATATATACACATATAATTATATAGCACGTAAGGTTCACATAATCACGTAAAGCACATAGCACATAAAGCACATAATTAATTTTTAGACTTATAATTATTTTTAGAATCGATACTAGATTCATACTTATAATAACTAACCCTATCTGATTTTATTACCATTTTTCGGGATTTATTCGACTTGATTCTACCCATAATAGAGCCTGTGGATAATTAATTATCACAAAACCACTCTCTTCCGGAAGAAATTATAACTTACAACTATTTTTATTGGATTCGTTTCATTTTTCTAAGTCTAGGAGTCTTCGTTTCGCTCAAATTGGGCTAACGGTTTAATTATTATGAATTAAACAAGATTTAATTAATTAATAATTAATTATAAATAATTAATTATAATTAAATAATCCTTAATTACATTTTTTAAATAATTATCTAATAATTGTTGTATTTTAAAATAATTAATCCCTAATTATTAGGATTAATTACTATTTATTACAATTATTCACAAATTAATAACACTTACTCGATTAGATCGATTATTTACAAATAATCAATCGATTCAAATAACTGATACGCTATTTATCGAATAACTACTAATTACTCGAATTATAATCTACTCAACGATTAACTACTCGTATAAATACGAGCTACTCGCAATCCTCACATAATTATCGAACCATTATATTATTATTATTGTAACTTATACGATTCGTTAATTAATTATCAATATTTAATTATACGATATAAATAATTATTACGACATTCTTCGAATAACTATCGCTCGAATAATAATTCTTATTATCGAATCACTACTCGTATAAATACGAGTTACTCATAATATTAACTAATTATCGGATTATTAATCGTATTATTTAATTATTTTTAATCCTTATTTATTAATTAATTACCTAATTATTAATTAATTACCTAATTATTAATGAATTAGATAACTAATAAATAATTAGATAAATAATTAAATAATTAATTACATAGTTAAATTCGAATTTATAATTTAATAAAATAATTTAGAAATTAAAAATACTATTTTTCAGAATTTAAAACTAATTTTTAATTAATTATTAGAATTATTAAAACTAATTTTTGATTTCTAGAAAATAGAATTAATATATAAAAAACCAGAAACATAACATCAGGATTCAGGGTCAGGGTTTTTGGATCAAACCCGGGCCGAAACCGGGTTGCAAACCGGGTCGAACCCGGGTCGGGAAGAACAGCAAGAACACGTGCCCAGAAACCGGCACGACGGGGAAAATCCGGCGAACGGAAAATCGGCCCAAAACGACTGGTTCGATCTCGTTCACTGCTTTTGGTTCCTCAGCAACACAGACGACATCCCCTTCTGTTCCCAGGCCTCCCTTCGTCCTCCTTCCTCGTCGAACACCACCGGAGATGAAGAACAACGGCGGCGTCGCCGCTTTTCCGACGAACACGAAACAGAAGCCAAAAACTACGAAACCGGTGCCGTTCGACGGGAAAATCAACGATCTATACGTTCGTAATGATCAAAACATCAAACAACAACTAAAACTTCAAACCCAAATTCGCAATTAAAACCCGAAAATACAAATCAAAAATCAACTCAATAATCAGCGAAAATAAGTACATGAACAGAAACTACAGATCATAAGCTTCAAAATGAATACTCACACGTTCGATTTGGATGCCGGAATCACGATCAAAATTAGCTTTGATTCTCCTGCCCTGTTCTTCACTCAAACCCTAATCCCTTTTCTTTTTATTTTTTTCTGATTTTTAATAGTAATTAACTGAATAATTAATTATAAATCTGGTATTTATATTTTTAAAAATAATACCCCTAAATAAAATTAAGGGGCTAATTACACTCCTAATAAAAATATTTGGCCCCAATTTTTATAATTTTTGGGTATTAATAATGAATTTTTAAATATCCAATAAATACAAAATTAATGCTAAAAATTCCCAAAAATTGTGAATATTACAAAAATGGAAAGAAAAATGATGTATGATAATTTCATGATCATATAAAAATAAAAATGTGATTTTTGTGGGGTTTTTGGTACCCGAAGGGGTCCGGAAAAGTCGTTTTTCGCGGAAAAGGTAAATTTGTAAAACGTCTAGGGGTTCAGAAGGGGTTCAGAATAGCGATATGATATAGGGCATTTTTGACAAAATAGGGCCAATAATTTTGTTTAAAATACGAGCTTTTAAAACATGGTTTTGAACTGTACGGGTTTTGATATAAAATATATAACTTACGATAAAACACTCAATAAATATCCAAAACACATTTGGATCAAAACAGACAACATGTAACATATAGAAGTTAATGTTTAATGACTCAACACATTTAATCACATAATAATACAAATAATCTATCATTATTATGATATAATACAAGCGTAATTTCTCGGTCGTTACAACCACTGCAACTAAGCTTGAATTAAACACTACTGAAAAGTCTGTGGATATTTCAAGTTATAGGGGCATGGTTGGTTCACTTATGTACTTTACAGCTAGTAGGCCAGATATAATGTTTGTTACTTGTCTTTGTGCTAGATTTCAGGCTAATCCTAGAGAATCTCATTTAGTAGCTATTAAGAGAATTTTCAGATTCTCAAGGGAACACCAAAACTTGGCATTTGGTACCCTAGAGATCCTGGTTTTGATCTAACTGGTTATTCAGATGCATATTATGCAGGTTGTAAAATAGACAAAAAAAGTACAACAGGAACCTGTCAATTTCTAGGGAACAAGCTTGTGTTCTGGTTCAGTAACAAGCAAAATTCAGTTTCTACCTCTACAGCTGAAGCTGAATATATTGATGCTGGTAGTTGCTGTGCACAGATTTTGTGGATGAAAAACCAATTATTGGACTATGGTCTACAAGTGGATAGGATTCCTATTTTCTGTGATAACACAAGTGCAATTGCCATCAGTGAAAATCCAGTACAACATTCAAGAACAAAGCACATAGACATCAAGTACCACTTCATAAGGGAACATGTGATGAATGGTACTGTGGAACCGCATTTTGTTCCAAGTGAAAAGCAACTTGCAGATATATTTACCAAGCCACTTGATGAATCCACCTTTTCAAGGTTTGTAAGTGAGTTAGGTATACTTAATTATTCTTGAATTATTTCAAATATTTTGCAAGTTGTTATGCAACCAGAAATTTAATTGATTTTTCTGTTTTGGATGAAATTTTGGCTAAGTCAAAATTTACATCCCGACAGATGATCATTATCCATCGAATTTGATCATCCGTCGGAATATAATTTGTAAATAAAAATCAATCATTTTTCTGGAATATTTTATAACTCGACGAATAACTGTTTTATCTTCATCCGTCGAATTGTCTCAATCCTAGCCGTTAATTCTCTGAACATTATCCATCGAGTATACTTACAGTTTGTAAGCATGACAAGACGGATAAGTGACAGAATTTTTACAGTTTATTTTTTTTTCCGGTTATTTTGGGCAATTTTTATTGGTCCTTTATTTCACTTTATTATTTTTGTAAGTTTATCTCTGAGATAGTATAAAAGCTAAATTCTTTTTCATTCTTTTCTTTTATCATTCTCAAGATTCAATTGCTCTAGCTTCTTTCTTCTCAAAAGCAAACTCTCTCTCTACAAATTCCAAATTTCTGACAATGGCACCTGTAGTGAAAATCATGTCTTAAACCAGTTACATCTATGAGAAAAACAACTTCTCAGCTTTGGTAAACAAGGAGATTCAGTAATCTAGTGACTATCACAAAATGATGGATTTTGTGAAGAACTGCAAACTCAACTATGCCATGCTGGAATCACCCACCATTTACTGTGAGGTTGTAGAGGAGATGTGGACAACTGCAGTATATAACTCAACAGACAAGACCATCACTTTCACTCTAAGAGGTAAGCAATTTTGCATAAACAGTGATATTATCAAAGCATGCTTTAGGATTTCTGATAATACTGTAACTGCTCCACACACAGACACTGACATTGTTAACATGCTTAATTCTATGGGCTATGCACTCACTACCTTTAAGTTAAATGAAATTAGAAGGTTGGGTCTTAGGAAAGAATGGAGTTATCTGTGTGATGTGGTAACTAAAGTATTTTCTGGTAAGATTAGCAACTTTGATTCTATCAATATATCCATGCTCAACATGCTTTACATGCTAGTTACTGCTAAGTATTTCAATTTCAGTGACTTGGTTTTATTTGAGTTACGCTTTAAGTTAGGAGAACTTAATAAGAGAGGTAAAAGTGTCTATTATGCTAGATTCTTTATGATGCTTGCTAACCATCTTATTGAGAATATTGAGATTGAGAACCCAACAAACAAGCTGAATTATTGGGCTCAAGAAAGAAGGATTATTGCAGATTTAAATAGAGCAAATCATCACAAGGAGGTGCCCTTGTACTATTTTCTAGTAATTGAGGGACCTCAGGTAAGTCAGGTAAATTCTACTGTCTCTACTCTTCCAGCCTCACACATTTCTTTGCCTTCTGGTGTAACTATGGTATTTGTGCTAATGACCAAACAGATGCCTACCTAAGCTACCAAACCAACAAAAGTTTCTAAATCCAAAGCTAAGAAAGCCCCCTCTGATTTCTTTCAAAAGAAATTAGTTGTAAAATCTACTAAACCTAAAGAGGGGAGTGTGAAGGAGGGTAAGAAAGGTGAGGGACAGGGTGAAAATCAAAGAAGCCCTAAGAATAAGGTTAGAGAGGTGAGTGTTTCCCAACCTAGCCATACTACAGTTTCTCAACAAACTGCAGTGCTTAAAAAGGATTTAAGCTCATTACTAGTTACATCATCCCAAAAGGATGTGACTATTGAACAAAGCTCTCAGCCAAGAGCACAGGCCAAGAGGGTAAGGGACACAAGCGCACCCCAAACCTAGAAAGAAGAAACCAAAAACCCTTGGGGATGCGGGCACACACTTAGTGCAAACTAGTGCTAAAGACACAGTCGCTGCGCCTTCTCAAAGTCAGGTTGATGTGGCTCCAATAAATATGGAGTCACAGCCAAAATCTCTCATAATTGAAGCACCTGATACACCAAATTCTCCCACACACTCACTGGATGTTGACATGATTAATACATCACTTCCAAATTCTCCATCTTTAACTCTCTTGGAGAAGCCAAAAATCCAAGTAAGTGAGCATCATCTTTTAGATGATTTGTGGCTCATTTACCATTTCTTTCGGAGACTGTTGAGACATCCGTGCTAAAATTTTCATCAATCTGCATAGAGTCTACAACAGTCTCCATTCCAAACTCTTTCATTTCTAATATCCCGATGGATATTCATCATCCGTCGAGTAGTGATTGTATCCCGACGGATAAGCCTGACAGCAGTCATCCGTCGGATAGCCATACTACTAACCCGGTGGATATTCATCATCCGTCGGGTGTCTCTGCACAACTTCAAATTTCTTCAATTCTTACAAGTGCAGAAGACTTAGTAGCAGTGCAATCACTCCTAGGACTGAGGGAAGGGAGTGATTTGAGTGAGAGTCTGGGTTGCTCCTAGGAAAAAGGAAAGGAAAAGAGTGAACCAATGCAGTCCATTTCTTCAGGACTGGAAAAAGTGAGTGAGAGGAGTCCCACTTTAGATGGTGAAGGTGATGGTGTGAGGGTGGGAAGCCAAGGGGAGCCCTTGATGCAAAACCAGAGAGATTATGAGAGAAAAGCAGGTACAGGAGTGATAAGGATGGAAATCATTGTAAGTGAGTCAATGAGTGTCAATGAAGCAGAAAGGAAAAGACTATTTCAGCAAGACTATCAAGCTGCTATAGACTCTATTTCCCTAGATGCTGAGACATTTACTCACCCTGCTATAGCTTACCAAACTCTAGCTGTACAGGGCAATGAGAAGGCTGAAAGGATGCTACAATATGTGCACACTACACAATCTCTACAAAGAGCAAAAGATGCAATCACTGCTATGCCTTCCAATAGTGGCAGTGATTTGGACTTGGCTGAAGATTCATTTGGAGATGCTGGTGAGGATGACGAGGAACACATCATGAGCATAGGGGAAATGCACATACTTCAGCATGGATGCTAACAAAAAATTGTTCCTTCTCACATCTCCAGTCAACACTATTCAAGCTGATCTATGACACCCAAGCAGCAATTCAATCATCTAATAATGCTAGCACAAAGAAGCTACTTACAGCCCACCTTGAAGCACTTCAACTACATAAAATCCAAGCTCTTAATCACAGTCAGAGTATAGATGAGATCAAACAAGAAATTTCTTAAAGTAAAATAGGATTTCATAGGAAGGTTGGATGCTAGAATACCTGGAACTACCATGACTGAGATAGCTCATAAGCTCAGAAAGGAAACTGATTTCTCTAGAAAAGTTGAGGCCATGGACTCAAGATTATCTGATGTAGAGAAGTCAATGGCCAAGACACTTACCAATCAAGAAACTCAAACTGCTCTACTCCAACAGTTGGTGGTTGCTCAACTCCCCTCCACTCAACAACTTGATGCTAACAAAAAGGGGGAGAAAAACTCAAGTGAGAGGGAGCTACAACTAAACATACAAGTCAGCAAAGTGATTGTGCCAACAATTGCTTTCACAAAGCCACCAGCCCTAGACATCATTGATATCATAAATTTAACAGCAGCAAAACTGAACATAGATGACAAACTGCTAAAGATTGATATAGCAGCAGCTGAGAAGAAATTAAAGGAAAAATGGAGAAAGATAGATGCAGAGATTCAACAAAAGTTTGGGCCAATTCAGAAACCAGATAAAGATAGATAGATGAAAATCTCTGTGAATGACATAAGTATGAACTATTTAGAAAAGGGTCAAACTTTCTGCATCAAATCTCCAAAAGCAGATTTAATCATGAAGTCTAAAAGAAACTATCCAAAGTTTTCAGACAAGAATCCCATGGACACTGTGTATGAGACACCTAGGCCTGATGAGAAGAAGCTGTTGGCAAGGTCAATTGCATTTTACAAGGATCCAGGAGATTTAGCACTTAAAAAGAGAATTGCAAAGATCTACAGAAATGGTAAAGAAATATGTGTGGTGGCTGGACACCCTCAGTTTGTAGAAGCCAATAGGGAAGAGAAAGAGAGGATAAGGCAAGAAAAGAAGCAAGCTGCCTTAGATGCTAAGAAGCTCAAATAAAAAAAGGAGCAAGCTGCTATCTTAGCCAAACTTCAAGCTGTGAAGACTAAAACTGAGATCTCTGCACAACCATCTGTGATTGCTAAACCTCAAAATCAGAAAGTGCAAGATGAACCTCAATAGACAAAGAAACCAAGGTACAAGCAAAGAATCAAGATAAAATTGGACTTCAGTGACGAGGAAAGGGAAGACTCTATGGTATTTGAAAAATTCAAAGTGGTGGATCCAACAAGGAATATTCATGGTGAGCCAATTATTCCTAAGGATGAGCCAGTAGACTAGGATAGTTTTCCAATTCCTGAGCTAAACTTAACCATTTTCAAGCAAAAGAAGACAAAGACAAGAGCAAGCAAGAAAGTGAAGCCTATGATTCTCAAATAGAACACCTCAATCAAAGCTAAGTCTACAGTCAACAAGGGAGACATGTTGTTCATCTGTGACATCGAGGATTTTTCTGACATAAACGTTTACTTAGATGAATTGGAAGAAGTTAGAGGAATTGATGCTCACAGACATCTCCCTGAAGGGCTGGTATTCAAATACAAGGGAGGAAGAGAGTTCATATGGCCACTTCACAGGATTCTTCTAGAAATCCAATATGTGCTAATAAAGGTCTACACTTCATTCAAAATGAATTATGGTTACAATGTGATTGCAAGAAGACTAGTTCTAAAGAAGATTGAGGAGCTGAGGACTATTAGAGCCAAAGATGCACTTCCAAAAACTCTATCTATTCCCTTCACAGGAAAGAGAGTACATTTGAGGCCCTATTGGATGATGGAATTCAAGGATGAAAAAGGAGTTAGAAGATTCTTTAGATTTGAGGACCAATTGAGTATCTCTAGAAATGAGACTCTTTTTGAATTGCAGGAAATGCTAAATCTCTCAGAAGCTGATGAACTTGAACTCCACAAACAACTCCAGAATCAAATAGAAGAAAATAACAGAAAGCTTGGGAAGAAATCCAGAAAATCAAGAAAATACATTTATCTGCTCAGATTAGAGGATTAACTTGACAAAAATTGTGAGCAATTTATTTGTGTACTTTGCATTGTTCAATTTTCAGCACTTTGTAGCACTTATCAGTTTTATCTACTATTTTTCAATCTGTAATTTTAGGATGTTTTGTTATCATTAAGTTTCTCTTAATTTATGGCTACAATTCCAGTAGACATAAATTGGGGGAGATTGTTAGGAATATGTTGTGTACTTGATGATAAGCTAAACAAAACACCTTAGTAGATTTAACTTAGTTAATTTCGTAGAACCCGACAGATAATCAATTATAGTCCCGACGGATGATTCAATATATTCCCGACGGATGACTAATTGATATCCACCGGGTGAGTAGCTTATGTAACAATAAGTAATGTAGCACATTTCTGTAAACAACTTTGTGTAGATTATATAGTAGCATATGAGTCATGTTGACTACTAGTAGATATGCAGATTATGTTGATTAATTATAAATATTAGATGACTTATAATTCTTCATAAATGAAATGGAGTCAAGTGTCAAATAGCTACCCGACGGATGATCAACAAAGCTACCCGACGGATGATCAACAAGGTTACCCGACGGATAACAAGCATGTACCCGACGGATGATCAATTCAAATATCTGTTGACAGTGATAACACAGTCACATGTGTTGGGTGTTTGCAAAAGGAATGCAGTAGCCTGTTTAGCAGGGTTTTAAGAACAAAGAAGCATTACCATTTCCATGCTATTATGAAAATATTCAAAGATGCTGGAATAGAGTAGTGAAGCAGCATGGAGTTACACTCGATAGGTTTTGTTTTATTATCCTGTCTTATTACCATGTAAACTTGGTGATATATAAACCAAGTGTAGCTAGTAGAACAAATAACTAAGCAAACACATTTTAGAAGAGAAATAAAAAAGCTGTAACTGTTAAGAATTTCTCTGTAGTTTGTTTATTCACTTGTACAAACAGCTGTGAGCTATTCACGCTTCACAGGGTTCACTTGATATATATATATATATATATATATATATATATATCCGGTGGACACATTCAAATCCACTAGAAAGTTTTAAAGACTTTTGTTTTTATTACGTGTGTTTTGATTTATATAATTCTTTCAGTTCGCACTTTGCAAATCAAACATTTATATATTATTAAGTGAGAACAGTTTTAAAAATCTCAAAAAGAATCCAGAATTATATTCAACCCCCCTTCTGTAATTCTTGTTGTATTGTTAGGGAATAACACTGCTGCTCGCGCAACTATCATTTCTAACTAGTAACAACTATCCTCCATCTCATATCTGACTTTTTCAAAATGAAGATATATTTTAATTTATTGGGGTCTGTGTAAGTTATATACCTTATTCCCTAAATAAGCAATACATCCTCATCTTTAGTTCACATATGTTATCCTTTCCAACTTCTACCATATATCGGATACCTGTATTCGCGAGTTTTCTGGTATTTCGAAGTATTTCTCATTACTTTGTCATCTTATATTGGTCTACATTCAAGTCCTTAATGAAACATTATTCCAAATGATAAAATCTCTTTGATCTTCTAATAACATCCATATTGGTGTAGTTACCAATCCCTTCTTTATTCCTTCTTCCTTCTCTTTACTTTCTTGGACCTTTAGTTCTTGAAAACATTCTTTTCACTTGTATATACAAATAACTTTTTATTTCTCTTGTCTACTGAAAAAGGGCATATTCATCTAGATAAAGCCTCATACAAACTTGCAGTATCATCGTGCTAATTCCACTAAACTTCTGAATTCTACTTGTGTCATTACTTCTTCCAACTTCTAATTACTTTGATTTCGGATCTTAAAACCACATCAGAATTTGACTTAATCTAATTAGAATCGATTTCCATCTACCTGACCATTAGTTGATAAAATTAATCAATTAACTCTTTTAATTGATCAATTGAACCAAGTGATGACTAGCTAAATGAAATCAAAGGCCAATTATATAAAGTCGGGTTGGCTATAACAACCTCTTTCAAGAATCGAGATCTCAATCATTTGGAGTATCAACAGGAATATCAATAATACACGGAGGTATACTTTCTATCTTTAAAAGTAGGGTTTTTCTGAAAATTTGGGCAACATCTCCTCTATATTATGGACTACTAGTCGGACTCAGGTCGATACCAACAATCAACCAAACAACCAACAACCATATCAATCCACCACCATCCACCAACCTCATCATTTTACCATACTTTAAAACATTTCATACCAGTAACTACATATACTACTGATGGACATGGCACACATATTTTAATCAAACAAAGGTCATAAATAAATAATTAATTAATATAACCATACATTTCCTTAATTCTTTCAGAATATCGCAGAATATCACTAATGAATATAAAATTATTCTATTATTTCCCAAAAACTTAATTCATGTATTCCAGTATTTTTCTAGTTCATCTATCAATCCAAACTCTCTAATTAACAATTCATATTACTTGTTCCTGTTCAAAAATCCGCTTTAAGGATATCTTTTAATCTCATTTCCTACTGTCGACACTTATATATAATTACTTTTATGAGATTATAATGCATATTTCAACTGATGGAGCAACTCATCTATTCTTGATAATTTTTATTTATTCTCATTAGTTAACTTGTTTAACTTATGATAATTAACACATGGTCTCAACAAACATTATTATAACCTTATGAAAATTCAATTAATTTTAAGACATTACTCCATTAAAAGATTTCGCAGTTAGATCACCATTTCTTCATCTCCACTTATGCCTTTCCATATGAAACCTTCGTTCTGGCTTAGTTATGAGTGTCAGATTCACCATAACTCACTTACTTGAGTTGGAAAGCCTAACAATTTCTTAAAGAACACGCTCGAAAGTTATTCATAATTAAAATTTCTTCGATCTCGAAACTTCCTGACAAGTATCTCCCCGTGATTGAAGTATGCTTTTCCTTCTTACGTATTAATCGCTCGTCTGAGTCGTTATTAAGTATTCTTTAGTCTTCTGTTACTCTCCAGTCATTCGTTTGCTTGTTCTGATATACATAACTTTACTTTCTTGTTTCTATGGATAATATACCTAATACGGTTCGCTAACTAATCCATTTCACGCCAAAATCTTTTAACTCAAGGTGTGTTACGTTAACACAATATAACATTCTGATAAAACCCCCGCAACAACAACCATGTGTGTCAGATACTCAATTATGATTTGATGTCTGCGTTGCAACCACATTATCTGACTAATGATTCTTTTATGCGCGTAAATGTCCACCATTTATGGGTTTGCAATCATATCCATACTCATAATGTAATTCCATATGTTATACGGGATTATTTCACTTCTTTTAAAACACTCAAAGAGTAAACCTTACAGAAGAAGATAATTTGTGTATATGAATTTGATTGGGAATCTTGTAAAGAAGAACAATGCAACAAAATAATTGGAAGACTCATAAATCAATAAATTTATAGTTGGGAAGAAGTCTAAGTAATGATTGGGATATAACTGAGACAAATATAATTGTACTAAAGATTCAAGAAGAATATGCGTTGTCGTATTAGAGAAAAGAATGACATTGTTGGTCGTCATCGATGTTTCACTTATGTATATCTTCAAGGATCAATCAAGTAACCAATTCCAATTCCAATTCATATAATAACTTCGGAAAGACCTCGGGAAATACTTTCGTAAATTCGCCTACTATGCCAATTTTCTACTATAAGTCTTGTATTTTTAGCGTCGTACTTCCACATTCGATACTTTAATAATTCAACCATAATCGCGTCCTTATGGGATTTATGGTCATAGTTTCTAATTTCGTCTATGCCGTGTAGAATAACCATCAATCATGCAACACCTTGACTCCATCAATAGGAATGTTCTTCTTCTTCAATCGTCTGGAAGATTTTTCCGTTCTCTTCAATCATCCTCTAGCTTCTTTTGGGTCAATGAATCTTTTTAAACTTTAACAGTTTTAAGAATTTGGTAAATAAAATTCCCGCAAGTTGACTCTATTGTTAATACTATTAAACAAGGTTTGCACTCTTCTTCCGAAAAATTTTAAACTTCTCCGTATTAGGTGATCTACTTGGCCCTCTGAACTAATAATACTGAGTCTAGATTAACTATTCTTCCAGGTAATCTACTGCTTATAACAAACAAGAAACTCAAATAGTAATTCGACTACAAAATTTTAAAAACCATTTTGTTTCAAGATCTTTTAGAAATTTTGTTAAAAAATCTTTTTCAAAAACCTGTTTAAAACTTTGAAAATCACACACATGGTTGTCATTACTATATAAGTTGGTTTTTGTTCTCATACGATATCAATAAGGTATCTAATTAAAGAAATGACCACATAGGTCCATTCACTTCGGTATATCTTCTACCCCTCCTTGGGTTCATTTCTCATTCATTAGTCGATGAAAACTTCATTTATCGTTGCATACTATCTTATTCGTAACTCTAACTCCAATGTCGATATTTGGTATTATCTTTGATATTTCATCGTCGTCCTTAATGTCGTGGTTACAACCAATTGACGCAATTCAACATTTTGTCCATAGATAAGGTCGTATCTCTTATTGACTTTACGTATACCTAGTAAGGTAAGTGTCGTTCCTTGCGCGGCGCCCGAAAAGTGACTGACCATAGCAAGAAGAATCTCATAAGGATATATAGGATTAACCATTAAAAGTGCCTCCAAACCTGGTATATCTAACTCTCCGTTTGACTTGCTTGGCTAAAGGTTGATAGCTATGTTCCACTACACAACCCTACACCAAATCATGCTAAAATTCATTTGTCTTTCCTCTACCAATTTTTGAAAGAATCAATCCCACATTCATTTTAAACCACATAAAAATCAGGGTAGTTTACCCGATATCTATCGAGCCGTCGATTCCTCGTAACTATAGGATCTCGGTACTCAATATACTAATAGTGCCAACATATTCGCCTCATACCTATCTTAACAACATCTTATCTTACTAATCCATATCGGATCTACTAATCTTAACTCACACTCAACTCAAACTCAAAATGAGTATACTTAGGGTCTTACCTATCTTATATGATCTGTCAATCCTATCTTACTTCCACCTATTCTTATTTCAGGGACCAATAACATGTAGCTCTGATGCCAACTTGTAACATCCCCAAATATGGGGTCAGGATTGGGTATCACCAAACAACTTTAAATAATATAAACCTATGTATTAAAATAAATATACAGATAACCCCTTAATTCCAGATCGTTTATAGGTTATGGTATGAAACAAGAATTTAACCATATGTAATTTATAATAACTACATAAAATTTTATTACCACTTTACTAAATTCCTTGTCTTATTCACTTTGACATCTCTAACTTCACAAAGCAAGAGTGAGCCAAAAATGCACAACAAGTATAACCATTAGTTCCCAAGTATCAATATCAAAAGAAATTCCCGGACACAATTTTTAACTAATTTTATAAACACCTTTATTTATTTGAAGTAGTTGAGCGAATAAAACATTGTCCTTTATTAGCCCTCAGTCATAAAGCAACTAGAAATTCACTGATTCATCTCTTGGATCAGGTCTTTGTCCGGTTTTATAATCATAAAACTTTTCAGGAAGGAATGCCGTTAATGGCGATCAACAATAAATTATATTGGACATTAAAATCAATACAGTACTATAACCTGTTGATCAGTCAGGTATAGTACGGACCTATGCCCAACCGCATAGACCCACACTATAACAAGGTACCCAGGCACCATGGCCACCATAATTTAAGGATCCAGCCATCTCTGGCCCCAGGCCCATTCTGGCCTCATAACAAAGGGTCCAGCTACCTCTGGCCCTTAACATGACCATCCAGTCCGTGGAATATTTTGATGTCAAATTACTTTGATTTCAAAACATCCCGATTCAGGGTTCGCAAATAACCCAGAATAATAGGTATTTGCTCAAGTGATCAATCAATAATAAAGGAACAATAATTAAGGGTATTTGCATAATTAAGACTAATAGCAGCGAAATGTAAAACATTTAACTATTCTTAATTTAGAATAGGGTAGAAATACTTGCAATATATCATAAGAAAGTTTGAGAATACTTTCCTCAATTCATAACCCTCTGATCTTTAACTATCTGCCATATAACTCAGTTTTGGTATATCTGTGTTGTCATCGACAGGCTATCTGACCCTTCTTGTCAATCACCATTCTATGTTTATCATATCTCTGTATTTACTCGTCTCATGTGTTCCATATAGACAAGCTTTACTTTTAAATCTCTTCGTATGGCTTTGAACGCCTCGAACTATGTGTATCTATCATAAAAGATACCATTTCAATTGTCTAGATAATATATAATTGTCTATTCTATATTTATCCTTATTGTCTACCCACCCGATAATAACAGATAAGGATCATCTTTAATCATATAAAGCTTAATAGACACGTGGACTCACAATTCACATAACACATAAACACATAAGGCACATATCACATATTTCATATAACATATGATTTCGTTCGTCAAAACATTTGACCCGATGTGTTTAAAACAATTAACTAAATTGATTTTAATTAAAAAAATCACTTTTAGAATTTAAGAAATGATTTTTGGATTTTTAATAAAAAGAAATATGCATAACATTTTTTCAAAATAGAATTTGGGAAAAATCGAATCAAAGTCGGGTAAAATCCGAGCCAGAAACCGGGTCAACGAAGAACATGTCGACCCGCCGGACTTTTCCCCAGAAATCGGCGAACAACCGGTTTTTCGGCCAGGTTCAATCAGAGTTCAAAACACAGTTGTTTTCAACGATTCTTCGTCCATACACTATGAAAATCATTCTAAGAACAGGGTTTAAACAAAAGCAGTGTTTATCGACGACTAATTCGTCGATTCCGGCTAAATCAACCCAACGTCGATGAGCATCGAATCTTTTCCGGCCAAGATTCAAACCCCAACCAAAATTAGCAATTAATATGTGAAAATGAAGCTGGTGATTCCTATAATTAGTTCATATCATCTAAATCAATAATCAAAAAACATATAATTCAAAAAATTAAAAAATAAAAACAAAAAAAAATCAATAACTCGACTTAACATTTATAGGAAATAATTTGATACAATTAACTATATGAATCGACTTAACGTCAGGAAGTTATTCTAATCATCCAAACAAACATATAACCCCAGAATCAAAAACCCCAAATTCGAACATAAACCCTAAAAATTCGAATGAAAATCTACCTTTTGGTGATTTTGATGATTGAAATGGATAAACAGATCAAGGGCTTCACAACGGTTACTCATACTTTGATTTCTAAGATCCATATCTCCTTCAAGCGATCGATTGATCCCCAAGAACACCAAGAACAATTTTCAAAGAATTTTCAAATTATTTAATTTATTTTTCTGATTTTTTTATACAATAAATTACTAATTAAATATTAAATAAATGGTATTTATAGTTATAAAAATAATACACCCAAAATTATTTAGGGCCTAATTATATTATTTAATAAAAATAATTAGCCCAAAATTAATAATTAACAGGGAATAATTTTTTATTCAATAAATACAAAAGTTATGTCAAAATTTCCAGAAAATTACGAATAATCCAAATATGCAAAAATATTGAATATTTGAAAGTCCCACAATTTTATAAAAATTAAAATACGATTTTTTGTAGGCTTGACGTCCCGGTAGGGTCCTGGAAAGATCATTTTTCACGAAACAAAATATTCTCTTAATTAATTGGATGTTCGAAAAATCAATATGGTATACGTCGTATGATGCAAAATAAAGCCAATTATTATATACGAAATATCAGTTATTAAAAAGAAACCTGAATAGTATAACTTTTAATATAAATTCATTTAACACATAATAAAATACTCGAAAAATATCCTGAAACACACTGAACACATATAGCACATAACATATAACATTTATGATCAATCATAATTTATAACATCATAATCACATAATATTCATTGAATATAATATAAAACAGTCGTAATTTCTCGACTGTTACAGTCTTAATATCATATATTACTTTAATGATCCTCTGTTATAATCCTTGAATTGAATTTCTTTTAATCAAGATACCTTATACTTTATTCTTTCGGTATCTGGTGGATTTTCGAGAAAAATCAAAGTGTTCGAAATCGAATTCGAATTCTGACGACCTTTCCATACACTCAATTACATTATGGAATACTAATACGATCTCAGATATTCCATAACAGAACTTCTATAACGACTAGTATATGTTTGTATTATTTAAATATGTAATTTTTGAATAATTAATTAAATAAAATATGTGTATTGGTTCTGTTAGCTGTGCACTGTTTTATTATTATTTAGGTGTGATCATTGGTGTACAAGAATTATTTTTGTAATTAATTACTGAGCCGTATTGTTTTGTTTTCAGTTTTAAAAGTAGTTTTATGGAAGATTTATTTTTATAAATATTTGAATTGCCTTTAAAATTATTTTTATGATTTTATAATTACAATAATTATTTTTGGGATTTTATAAAATTAGAAATCAATATTTTATTAATTATTTATTACTAAATAATTTTCTAATTGTATTAAAGTGAAAATTCAGTATTAAATTCCAGAAGGTTTCAAAAATTATGAAACTCATATTTTATTTAGTTTGGAATATTTCTAGAATTTTAAAATTATTTTGGAAATTTTTGAGATTAAATTCACCCACACGTTTATTCGTTAAAACGTTAAATGCGGGAATGAGTTGCATTTCAAAAATAGTTTAAAAATTATGAAAATTTTATTTTATTAGTTTCGGAATATTTAGAAAATTTTAAGACTATTTTGGGATCATTTCGATTAATATTCCTTCGCAAGTTGTCTTATTAAAAAGTTAAGGACGATACAAATTAAGCTTCCAGTCCTAAGAATGGATACGTGTCAAGTGCTGGTGAAATAAACAGAAGTGTGGCATGTGCTGATTGGTCCAATTGCTACTGTGTTGAAACAAAAACAAAACACACAACACTCACAGACCTCTCCTCTCTCTCATTTCCTCTCTAATATCTCTCTCTCGCTCCTCTCTCAATCTCTGTCTCTCCACTCTCTCCCATCACTCTTTCCCTTCTCTCTCATGCTCCCTGTTACTTCCCCTTCCTTTTCCCCCGTTTCTATTTTGTGGTAAGTACTGCGATGCTTGTGTTGTTGCCGCTGAGTTCCTTTAATTGCCGCCTGTTGTTTGTGTTTTTTGGCCGTGTTAGTTTCATTTCTGGGCCACATGCGCACGTGTGTGGGTTGGTTCGACTAGTTGCCAGTGATTCGAAGGCTGGTGTGGTGATTTTAATTTAATTTGATGATTGCCTTTATGATTTCTCGAATTTTAATTCTTAAATTTCGAATTACTTCGAAAAATTTAATCGATAGGATTCGCGTTGGAAACCCGAAATAAATCGCAAATTTTATCGCCGTCAGCGATGAGCCTCGGCGAGCCGATGGTGGACGGTGATGAATATTTTTGAGTCCTAAAATTTTATAATAAATAAAATTAGTTGCATATTTTTATTCTATAGAGAATTAGTTAATTAGTAGATATTGTAATGGAACGACTGATTGGTTCTTGGTTGTGATTTGACGTAGATTATGTTTCGACGGGTAGGCCATTTATCTTTGTCAGTCTGCTAACTTCTTCATTAGCAGCAACCATACTTGTGTGAATGTGAAACATTTCTGTGCTCATCTTCTCTACAGTTTCCTTATATTGACTCACATTTAAATCAATTATGGTAAAAGTTGGTACCTATGATTTTGATGATGATGATTCTCCTTGCTCCAAGGCCATTAATGCATTATTTCCAACTTCCTCATCTTAATCATTATCAGAATCATCCTAACTTTTTCCATCTGCAAAATAAGCTTTGCTTTGTTGTTTCTTCAGAAGAGCTTCATACTTTGCTTCCAATTCAAGATAAGCTTTGTCTTTATTTGCTTTCTTGGGTTTCCTGCATTCTATTATTTTTTTGAATTTTAGGAACCATACTTTTTTATTATTTATATATATTTGAATCCTATTTTTAATTATGTTTTAAAATAAATAGGTTCATAAATTGGCCCAACCAAATAGTTTCTGAAAAATATACACCACGACCAAGTAAATAGATCATGTTTAGTTGAAATATTTTAATTTAGAATTTTTTAATTTGTTGGTGGAATTCCATTTTAATAAAATGATATAGATATTATAGACACTGTATTTCGATTTCATCCCTGTAAAATAATAAATTTGTTCTATGATTACAATTCCATTTTCGTAGAACTCTAAGATATTTTTTTATAGGGTACTTGATTTCATCTTTGTACGGCTTCGCCGTATTTTGGTTTCAGCTATACAAATATTGTTATATGATTTTTACAAGTAAAATGAAAATTATTTTTAATTTAGAGAAAAATACATCCGAGTACATATTTAGGAGAGTTATATAAGTATGCAATATATTTTTTAATGGTAGATTCCTAATTATTTAATAACAAACATATTCCTTACATTCATAATAAAAATTTGTTTCTATTTAGTTAAGTTAGGTGAGTACGTATTTAGTAGGATTAAGTTCCTTTAATTTAAATTTAACATGATTTGACTAAACCCACTCGTTACGACTTTTTGACCTAAGAATCAGCACGTAATAATATAACTGAAATTATTATTATTATTATTATTATTATTATTATTATTATATAGGGTTATATGAAATGCAACATGAAGAATACACGACACGACATTACATGAACACAAAATAAAACAAAATTTTAAGAGGTCGTGCTTGGTTTGAAATTTATATACACGAAGTACGAAAATATATAACACACAAGCAGATGAACAATCAAATTATCATGTCTAACTTAAATTGATTAATTTATGTGAACATAATATATTTAGTATTGAGACATCAAATTTCACTATCAGCTTTTTTTATTGGCGTAGAAATTTCATGGCACAAACAATACATGTCCAAACTATATTATAGTTAGTTCTATAGCCCGTGTAAGCACATGCATGCTCTAAATTATGTAAATTGAAATTATTTATGCTGTAATTATTGACAATAGATTTATGTTGTTACCCTGTTGATAAATAGTTTATTTATGCATATGAGCACAGGTGTTTGGTGTGTGTTTGTAGTGGTACACTTGCAGGATGCAATAGATTATGTTAATATACATTTTTTGATACTTCATAATAAAATGGTATTTATAATATGGGAATGCTTATGTGTGCATGATGTATAGTAATCAACGAACATAGTCTAAATGTAAATAATTATTATTTTGTTTGAAATTATTTTGCTGGTTTATGTGCTAGAATTATGATTGATGAGTCATACTATATATACGATTAATGTCAGTATTGTTTGTTGTGCAAGACATGCCTGTAATTTAACAAGACTAAGTCAAATTGACAACCCTAGATAAGTTGTATTGTAATCTTAGTTTGCATTTTGTACTTGTAACAATTAAAGTATGTAAAAATGTCAAGGAGCAGACTGGAGTCTTTTTCTTTAAACAGTATCAAGCCTAAGAATTCTATCTGGAAGAAGATCAAGAAGATCAAAAAGATCATGCCTGAGAAGAATTATGAAGAAGCTTGGAGTTGAATAAATCTGTTTTGGGAAAAATGCTCTAAGTCAAGATCTCTACAAGTCACAGATTTAGTATTATAGAGAAGTCATTCGAGAACTCCAAATGTCTTATCGAGAAGTCTAGAATGCCACTAGAGAACTTAGAGAGATATCAAAAAGCCAAGTTGAAGACATGAAGGTTGGATATATTGACAAGTCATTTCTTCACTAGAGAACTCAGAGTTATCGACAAGTCAACATTCATTAGAGAATTCTGAGTTATCGATAAGTCAAATTCCACTAGAGAACTCAGAGATATCGATAAGTTAAAACTCACTAAAGAACTCTGAGTTATTGACAAGTCAGATTTGACTAGAGAACTCTGAGTTATTGACAAGTCAATAAGCCACTAGAGAACTCGGAGAAATCGATAAGTCAAAGTGAAGATATGAAGACTAGAGATCTCGACAAGCAAAATTCTCTTATAGAGAACTCATAGATCTCTACAAGTCAAATTTACTATGGAGTATTAGAGATCTCGATAAGCCAATATACTTATCGAGATGTCAAGTTCTCCATAGACCAAACTGGAGATCTCGAGGTAAAATCTCAAAGTACAATTTGCAGATCAGTTCAATATCAAAGATTAACAATCAACAAACAATCCAACCAATTAGATTGACAAGTCTACAAAAAGCAGCTTGAAGAGTGTGCAAGATCAAGGGTGAAGATTAACTGATAAAGGAAAATCAAAGTTAACACAGTATGCAAAGATATGCTAAGCCAAAAATGGAAGATATACTTTTCCTAAAATGGAAATGATAAGTGACATTTTACTAAAGTTAAGAGCATGTCTTATTATACACTGTGTAAACCAGCAGTTAACTAAATTATAAAGTTAACACTAGTCCTTTGTTAGATGTAACAAATTGAGATCAGGAACTCTTGTATTCTCTCAAGAAAGAATTTAAGCTCTTTATCAACAAAGAGCCTAGAAATTTTGTAGCAAAACATTCTTAATTTTAACATAAAATTAAGTAAGTTTTGAAAAACCTTTGTTCTCTATTATTGCATGTTTAATTTTTGCATGAACACATTTCACTACAAGATTTGATTTACTTTGTTCACAACCAAAATAGTTCAAGAAAAGCATTAAAACACAAAAACACATTCACCCCCCCCTCTATGTGTAATTCATTACCTAACAAGTAGTATCAGAGCAAAACCTGAAAGTAAATAGATTCAAGATCTTGGAAGAATGAATACACTGAAAATCAGTAGCATCAAAATTCCTACTTTTGACAAAGCTAACTACACTCTGTGGAAAAAGAAAATATTGCTCTTTATCAAGATGGTCAATTCACTATACATTCAGATTCTCAAAAATGGGCCCTTCATTCCTATGGTTAGAGTTGAGGAATCTACAAATGGTGATATGGTTATTACAGCTCATTATGCTCCAAAAGACCCTGTAGAGTACTCTGAGCCTGAGAAAGAAAAATTTTCCCTAGATAGTGGCTTGCAGCTCATTTTAATTGAGTCACTTGACAATGTAATATACAATAACATTGTCAACTGTGACACAACTAAGAAGATCTGGGAAAAGATTGAAATACTCAGTGAGGGAACTGAAGAAGTTAGATTTAATCAAAGAAGGATACTTAGTATGAGGGTTTCATGGCTAAGCCAAAAGAAAGTATCACTGATGTGTTTGAAAGGTTCAATAAGCTGATAAATGTCTTGCAGCTCCATGACAAATATTATGAAGCTGAAATAGTAAACTTGAAGTTTTTGCTTACACTCCCTGATCATTTGGAACAGAAAATCTCAGCAATCAGAGAAGGGAGAGACTTGAGCAGAATAACAATGGAAGTTCTATATGGAATTCTCAAAATATATGAACTAGAAATGATTCAAAGGAAATCATTGAGATATGATCAAGGACATGTTGTGGATGGTTCAAGTGCTTTAATTGTCAATGAAATCCAAACCTCTAATGATGAGCCAAGATCTCATATTCTAGTTGCCTCAACAAGTGAGCAAAGAAACAATGATTCACAGGAACAAGTCATTATGGAATTGGAAGAAGATAAGTTCTACACCCTAGATGAACTTGATGAGCTTGATCACTCAATGGCCTATCTAGCAAAAAAGTTCTCTAACTTTAGAGTAAAGAAGCCAAGATTCTTCAAGGGTAAAGGACAATCATTCAACAAAAGCAGCAGTTGGAAAGGAAAAGGGAAGTACACATCTTATAGCAAAAATGGTTACAAAAAAGGATCTGTTGAAAGATCAAAGATAAGGTGCTTCAACTATGATGAACTCGAAAAAATAAATTCAAAAATTTCAGAACGTATCTTGTAATTGTCGGAAATACCAGTCGAACGTGTATGTTTGTATAATTATAAATGAGTATTTTACGAAACCTATTTGCGGATCGTGTAAAACATTTTACTAAATATTTAAAAACCCCATTGTGACAAAAATGACTAGTATAGGTATTTTCAGAAAATATTATCAAACCGGGTTGTAAATGCGTGAACAATAACTATTATATGTATTATAATAGTACATATAATTACTAGTCGGGATGTGTTATCGCTCGAGTAGAATTGATAACGAGGATATGTCAAGTATGGTTAGTCGTCTAACATAGGGTATTTCGACTTTGTAGGTTATAGTCGAAAAACCGAGAGTTGTCGTCGAACTAAAGGTAGCCTAGTGATCATTCGACCAGCTCAGCAAGGTTTCAATTCAAGGGCCTGAGTGTTGAAGTCAGATCCAGAATAGTCTAATAGTTAGACGATAAAGCCGAGCGTCCAAATCAGTTCAAGGTCAATAAGAGATAGTTGTAAAGCTCTGCAAGGCAAGTAGCCCTGACCATTATTTTATGGTTCAGTGCATATCAATAAACTGGTGTTTTATTCTCGTACAGGAACATAAATGTTTTAAGTTACGTATCCCCTATATTTGAAAAATGTTGTTTAAAATATGTTTTGGGGAGAAGTAACTTCTGAAAGTACCTATCTCTAAAATGTGATTGAAATGAAAAAGAGGTTTTGAATAATGTGTTGTGATAGAATTGTTTTAACAAGAGATAGGTAAAAGTGATTTTGGAAACTGGATAAAACAAATCAGATATTAGATAACATTGCATAAGAGGCTAACTCGGTTGCGCACCCTATCTTCACCGATTAGTCCAGCATAGTTAATCAGAGACCTAGCTAGTCTCTGCGGATCCGGTTAATTTGTGTGAAATCCCGATCAACTTTCCTTGACAATTTGTTTGATAGCCCGGCCAACTATCCTAGATAACTTGTGTGGAAGCCTAATCAACCATCCCTAGATAACGTCCAATATATATCTTATTATGGTTTATGGTTCCAGTAACGGAAAAAATAGTTTTGTGGTCCCCGTAACGGGACAGATGGTGTGATGGTTCCTATAATGGAACGGATGATTTAAAAATGGAAATAGCATGCTAAAATCTGACTTTATTATTTACGCACAGCACACGACTGATGTTATGGTTTTACAGAGCATGCTAGTTTTGAATATCCAGTTTATGCATGTTTAACTTATTTTGTAACAAGTTATGAAATTCTATTCCTATAATTGTTTTATCGTAAATTGTTCTACTTGTCATTCATATAGTGGTATTGCTGAGCAATTGATTGCTCACCCTTACAGAATGTTTTATATATATTCACTGTAGATGTTAAGGAGACCCCTTTTCGTCATAATCAGGGCAGAGTTCCAGTTCCTCCCGTGCCACGATCCTCTGAGGTAGTTGTGTCAGACCAGATGTGGTCTGTTGAGTTGCTATATTAGGTTAGTTGTCAGGATTGTTTATGATAAGTTGGGTTGTAATAGTTGTGTAGCCTAAATCATACTTAAACCTGGAAAAGATCTTGGTAAAGGGGTTGTGTTCATGTTGTGATGTTTATATTATGTTTGTTGATATTGTGGTTAGTGACGTCAACTTCTGACCCCGGGGTTGAGGCCGTCACAAATTCTATATAGGATGGTCTGATAATTTTACTCAATCAGCAAAATCAACACAAGTTATTATTCATCAGGGTTTCAAAAATTTCAAAAATTGGGGTTATTACAAGTTACAAGTACAAATTTTAGACTTATCAATGACTCAGAACTGGAATAATTTAATTTAATAAATTATTTCATTAAAATACTTTTGATATAAAATCAATTCTAATTTTATATTATTTTTTTTATATTAAGTTATTCAATATAAATTGGAATAATTCGGTCCAATTAGGACAAAATGGGTATTTTTACAATATCTCGATAAGTCACTATCTAGTTCTCGATAAGAGTCAGGATACTGAAATCTCGACATTAGTTTTCTAATTCACGTGACTTCTTGATAAGCAAATATCAACCGTTTATTCCTTACTTCTCGATAAGTCACATCTCTAGCCTATGAATACCTAGACATCTCGACATAACCCCTTTTTAAGCTTTCGAGATCTCAATTGACCTAAATTTTACAAATTTTCACCGTTCTCACTCGTTTCAAGCTCTTTCTTTCTCTAAACACTTACCCACTCAAACTCAAACTTTTTCAATGGATGTCAGCAATGTTAGAGCTTTTATCCCAAAAGAGGGAACCAACTACTTGGCATTTGTTGATGCAAACTAAGCCCCTGACAACTTCAAGTATTTTGAGAGATTCATTGTTGATTCATATCTCTCCGGGGCCTTGACTGCTAATCATGTGCTATACCTGGACGTGTTAAATAAATTATGGAACTCTGCGGTTATCAACACCAATGTCCATAAAAATAAAGTTGTATCTTTGGTGGTAAATTGCATAATTCAGGGTGTAGCTGTGGAATTCGATGTAAATAATGGCAACGAAGCTTTGGGTATTCCTATAAACAACATTGTGGAGGTTCCAACAACACATGAATTAGATGAGTTAATGGACTTCATCAACTACAGTGAGAAATTTGACATGGCCAGGCTGAACAAGAAGAACCTAAGGAAAGAATGGTTTTTTGTGTTTGACTCTAAGATAAGAGCATTCACATGCCAGAAGACTGGCTATGATAACATCTCCAGTATGGTGTAGAAGGTGGTGCATTCCATGGCTTACAACAGATAGCTCAATGTTGGACACTTGATTATGAAAGAACTGAGCACAAGAATGACAATGCATTTGGTAAGTAGAGGTAAAAAAATTTTCTTCCCTAGATTTATAATGTCATCTTTAAACAATAAAGTAGCAGAATTTATATGCTTGATAGTATATATAGAAATCAAATAGACAATTGTAAATAGGTGTCGAAAGTTCTATTTGGTTCACTAACTACAAATAATCAGGTAAAGGTAGCTCTAAATGTCACTGACTTCATGTTGGAGAGATTTAGAACCTACCCTTACCCTATGCCTGATATGAGATCAAGTGCCATATCCTGTACATCTATGGCCTCTGCACCAATAGAAGTACACAAACAGGATATCACACAGGAGCCTTTCATAACTGAGACCTTTCATTCACAATCATTAGATGCTAGGAAGCCAACTACTTTATCCTCTCAAATGGTTGGAGTTCGTAAAAAGAAGAGAAAGAAAACACTTATGGTACTTGTTACTGAGACTTGTTACTGAGAGTGGTGAGGACCAAACACATACTGAGTTACCCTTGGTCAGAAAGCCAAAGAAGCAAATGAAGGTTGAGTTGACCACTCCAATAGCCACCTCTGCATCTTCTCAAAAAGATACAGTTGTAACAAGAGGGCAAAAATAGACTTTAATGGCACCTTCTCAACAAGGTGTCACTATTGAAACTAGCATTCTCCCCAATGCATCCTGTCAAGAGTGTGCACCTCAAGAGGGTGAAAGAATTCATTTGGTTGACACACACAGTGAAAGTACATCACTTACAACTTGTTATTCCCAAACAATCTAACAATATAATTGCAGAAGGGGGGGGTTGAACGTAATTCTAGATTTATTTTTGAAATTAAAGAAACTACTTTATCAAATTATATCAGTGTTTGAATATGCAAGCATGTGGAATGAAATATGAATGTATTTGAAACAGAAAGTTATTAAACACAAAGATTTAAAAACTTTCTGGTGGATTGATCTTTCTACCAGAGATATATATTGATTGGTAACTCTGTGATGTAAGAATGCACACAGCTGCTTACAAGTAAATTTACAAAGTAAGAACTAAGAAATTCTTAATAGATTATGCCTTAACTATTTCTCAGTTCTTTCAATCGATGTTTTTCTACTTGCTACTCTTGGTTTATATATCACCAAGTTATATGTGAGAAAGACAAAATTATAAAACAAAAATGTCTAAGTCTAATCACATGTTTCTTCATTTCTCTATCCAGCATCTATGTATTTCTTCAACTAAGCATGGAAATGGAAATGCTTCTTTGTTCTAAAAATCCTGCTAATAGGCTGCCACATTCTATTGGAATACAATCAACCCATGTGACTGTCAAGTCACTATCAACTTCTATTTGAATTTGTTATCCATCGAGACTCTGTTAATTATCCGTCAAGACTCTATTTGATCATCTGTTGATTGAGATTTGGGTCATCCGTCGAAGCCTTGTAGAAACATCCGTTGAAAGTATTTCCATAGCAGTTGACTCAATTTCATTTATGCAAAATTACAAGGCATCTAATATTTAAAATTGGCCAACCTATTTTGCATATCATTCTAGCAGCCAACATGAGTTAGAATATCCTACAACTTCTAATTCTCTAAGATATTAAAGTACACAGGAATGTGATACAAAAAATTATTTAAACATAAGCTACTCTTTCAACGAATGACAAAGTAAGATTATATGTTGAAAGCTACAATTACACTTAATTAAATCAGGTAAGGTGTTTTGGTAAAATATCATTAAGCCTACAACATATTCCTAACAATCTCCCCCAATTTATGTCTACTAGAATTGTAGGCATAAATTTAGGAGGATTTGATGATAACAAAACACCTTATACAAAAGGATCATTAAATAGCAGATAAAATGATAAGTGCTGCAAATTTTATTGAAAGTTGATAAAAGAAAGTTCACAAAAAATTGCACAAGCTTTGTTCAAGGTGCTCCTCTAGTCTGAGCAAATTAATCTTTTCTCCTTGAGTGTCTAGTCTTCTTTCCTATTTTTTTATTGTTTTCTTCTATCCGGTGTTGGAGTTGTCTGTAGAACTTGAATTCATCTTTACTGGATTGATTCAGCATCTCATGCATTTCCTTAAGAGTTCCATTGCTTGATATCTTTAACTGGTCTTCCAATTTGAAAAATATTCTGGTTTTCCTTTCATCCTTGAACTCCATCAACCAATATGGCTTCAAGTGCACTCTATTTCCAGTTTAAGTAATAGTTAAGAGTCTTGGTAGTGCACTTGGTTCTCTCCAGCTTTATCTTATTTGTTCAATTTTGTTGAGTATCTTCTTTTTGGCCACCATGGTGAATCCAAAAATTTTCTTGATTGCAGAGAATACTTTTACTAAGATAGAGTAGGTTTCATTGAGAATCCTATGAAGAGGCTAAGTAAATTCCTTTCTACCCTTGTACCTGAACACCATCAATTGCTCTCACTTCATCTAGCTCATCCAAGTAAAGATTAATGTCTGAAAACTCCTTTATATCACAAATAAAGAGATGATGGGTTTAGATAAGGTTTTGGATTGAAATAGGATAGACTTGACTTACTTTCTTGGTATGTTCTTTCTTCTTTTAGAAGTGGGGTGTATTGGGATGTTCAGCTCAGGAATAGGTAGGCTTTCCCAGTCTATTGGTTCATCCTCGGGAATGCTTGGCTCACCATGAAAGTTCACACCAGGATGGACCTTGATTTCAACTTGCTCCATTGTGGGCATAGTTGGTTGATTTGTAGTAGTAGACTGAAATGGCTTTGGATCTTCCTTTTCTTCTTCAAATACCAGCTTCGTTTTGGCTCTTTCCTTCCTATATCCCTTTCCTTATTTCTGCTTTGGTTTCTCCAGCTTCTCATTTTCAGTTAAGGTAGCAGGCTTCCCACTTTCTGACTTGCTGGAAAGCTTTTCAGCTTGTTTTTTAGCTTCTAAGGCAGCCTGCCTTTTCTGATACTTGAGCCTCAATTTTTCTTCTTTCTTGGCTTTTCCAAATTGAGGATGTCTGGCCATAACACAAATTAGTTTTTCATGCCTGTAGATCTTTGCTATTCTTTTCTTCAAGCCTGAGTCTCTTGTATCTTTGAGATCTGCAATGAAGTGACCAGGCAGCTTCTTTTCATCAGGTTGAGGAGTTGCATAGACTATATCCAATGGATTTTTGCTTGAATGTTTTGATGAGTGATTCCTGGGCTTCAAAATCCCAATGGCCTTTTGATTTTTCTAGATGAGGTTTGACCCATTTCCATATTCCCCAACCTCATTTCAGTTATTGGAATTTGTCTCAATTGGGTGAAGTGTTTCACAGATTTTTCTTGATTTTCAATTGGAGCAAATACCTTTTCAATTCTCTCATCAATATTCTGCCTTTGTTCTCTCAACTTGAGTTCATCTGCTGCTATGTTGATTAGATCAATACTATCTAACATTTGTGGCTTTGAGAAGGTAATGGCTGGAACAATTACCTTACTAACTTGTACATGCATATTCTTCTCCCCTTTTTGGTATCATCAAGGAAGGTAGGGTTGGAAGTTTGAGCAACCACCAGTTGTTGTAGCAGTTGAGTTTGAGTTTGTTGATTAGAAAGAATTTGAGCAACTGAGTTCTCCACTTTTGACAGCCTTGAACCCAATTCCTCAACTTTCCAACGCAAGTCAAGTTCCTTCCTAAGATTTTGGTTTAAGCTTTTCATTGTTGAATCAGGAAGTTTGGCATCCAGTCTCTTATAGATATTCTCCTTGACTTGAGCAATATCATGCTTCAGTACATCTACAGTTTGATTATGTTGGAGACCTTGAATTTTGTGTAACTGTAGGGACTCTAGATGGGCTTGTAGAAGACTTTTGGTGCTGGCATTGTTGGTGGCTTGAATGGCAGCTTGAGTTTGATGAATAAGTTTGAACAATGTGGATTTGAAGTGATAATAGTTGCAGTCATTTGTAAACACCCAATATGGATTTTCTGCTTCTCCACCTATGTTCCTGCCTACATCTTCAGCATCCTCTTCAAGAGAGTCATCACCAATAGAACAACCAGAGGCACCAGAAGGATAGTCAAAATCATCACCAGTTGTAGAAGGAAGTGAATTAATTGCATCCTTTTCCCTTAGCATATAAGTTGTAGTGTGCACCAAGTTTAGAGTCTTCAGCATCCTCAATGCCCTGTCCAGCTAGAATTTCATATGATGGAACACGATGAGTAAATGTCTCAACATCAAAAGAAACAGAATCTAAAACAGCTTGATACTGTAGAATGGCATTTATGACACTTTATTACGCTCTGTAAAGCTTTGAATTGGTATATTTGTACTCAAGTTGTTGGTGTTTTAATGTGTTTTATAGTGTTTTTTCCATTTTTAGGCATTTTCTAGTTTATCAGGTGAATTAGTATTGTTTTGGTGCTAATTTGGTGTTAGGAAGGTGTTGGAATAAAAGCTCGTAGAAGACCAGCTCAAATCAGAAAGAAAAAAAGAAAAAGTCATAATTTTAATCAGGAGGTCATCGCACCCACGTTGCGATAGCGCGCGCCCGCGCCCAAAGTCCAGAAGCTCAGCGCGCCCGCGCTGTTGAAGCGCACGGCCGCGCCAGATCGAGAAAAAATAATTCTGTTTCTATTCCGATTTTGATCCAGAAGACTTTTACTCTGCATGGGGCTGCTATATATACATAAATAAGCTCGTTTTTTATAAGGAGACATACTAGAGTACAAGGAGAAGGCTTAAGAAGACCGTTTTAGCACAATTCAACCAAGGCGAAGAAGATCTAGTTTTAACTTGTGATTCTTTGTTTAAGTTGTAACGTTGGATGCTAGATTTCTTATTCTTGAACCTATACTCTTGTTTCATACTTTGTTTATTATTCATTTATAAAGACTACGTTTATTATACCATGCTTTAATCGGAACCCATGTTGATGATGAGTCCAATCATGGGCTAATCGTTATCGTGAGGTTCTAGCGGATTTATTTATGGATTTCTTTAGTTAATTTGTTTCGATACCTTAGTGTGTGGTGATTGTATGATAACCTAGTATTAGTTGTGCTTATTCGTCTTATAAGCATCGCGGATTTATAAAATAGTGTGTTAATTCTTAATGAAGTGAAAGTGAATTTAAGGATTTAGAACTTGCCATGCTAGCATAGGTTCATGTATTTGTTATGCATGATTCGTAGGTAATTTTAACCATCTTACTTGCCCTATATAATCACGATAGATAACTTGTGCATTAAACCGTTATGTTGTCAAATTCTATAGACATATAGGGTCTCAATATAATTGGTGTCTATTCAGCTTCTATCTTTTTTGTGTATGTCTGGTAGTATGGTATCGTACAACGAAAGTTGGCGTTTATCAGTTTCGTGTTATCTGGTTAGTGTCATCACCATTACATGCTAAGGTTAAGAACGAAAAGGCTATTGAATGAATTATTTAATGAAGTTAGAATCTCATGTTTGTTATATATATTAATTAAACCATTCTTATTCTCTTAGTTTAATTGTTAGCTTAAGTTTAGTTAAAACAATCTCAATTTGTTAATTGTCTTAGCATTGGATAATAACCATACCATTGTTGCATAGGTGCATATTCTTAAATTAACCAAAGAGTCTCCGTGGGAACGAATTTGATCTAAATCTTATACTAGTTGTGAACGGGTATACTTGCATGTATTTTAGCGCGTGTTTAGCGAGTAACAAGTTTTTGGCGCCTCTTCCGGGGACTTCGGTGTTAATTTTTTAGTTTATGTGTTTGTCATCAGTGGTTGTTAAAGTTCAATGACTCAGACATTGTTACTTATCTTTTTCCTTGTTTTATTTCAGGTACTCTAGCAAGCGTGTATGCATACACGTTCGCGGGCTCGTAAGAGAACTCTGGATAAAGCCGGGGAAGAAGCTGTAATGGTTTGAAGGGAAGTTATTGAGGACGAAGAGAAGGTAGAAGAAGAAAAGAAAGTCGAAGAACCAATTTTAGTAGTGATGGGAGATCAAGCAGAAATTTTTAAGGCTTTGATGGACTATTCTCAGCCTAAGATCAATGATATTCAGTCAAGCATCATCAGACCAGCCATCTCGACTAACACTTTTGAGATCAAGTCAAGCACAATTCAGATGATACAGAACTCAGTTCAGTTTGGGGGTTCTCCTACAGAAGACCCCAACATGCACATCAGGGATTTTATCCAGATCTGCAACACTTTCAAGTTCAATGGTGTGACTGAAGACGCTACTAAGCTGCGACTCTTCCCATTCTCTCTGAGGGATAAAGCTAAGTGCTGGTTACATTCTCTACCACCAGGGTCTATCACTACTTGGGAAGATCTTGCTCAAAAGTTTCTCACTAAATTCTTCTCTATGGCGAAGACTGCTACAATCAGGAATGCTCTTACTCAGTTTGCTCTGCAAACTGGAGAATCTCTATGTGAGGAATGTCTGATTGGATGATTATAAACTGTTTCTATAATGGATTGGGTGCTACTTCTAGACCCATGCTCGATGTAGCATCAGGAGGAGCCTTGTGGGCTAAGAGCTACAATGAAGCTTATGAATTGATTAAACTGATAGCTGCTAATGAATACCAGAAGTCTTCCCAGAAACTGACTCAGGGAAAGATAGCAGAAATTCTATAGTTGGATGCAGCAACTGCTATAGCTGGCCAACTTAAGGCTTTGACGATGAATGTGGACATTTTGGTTAATTCTGGAGTAAATCAAATCACTAGTGTCTGTGGGCTTTGTGCTGGTGCCCGTGAGACTGATCAATGTGCTATTTCTAGTGAATCAGCTCAGTTTGTGAGCAACTTTCAGCGATCGCAACAACCTGTGCCAGCCACCTATCATCCTAACAACCGTAATCATCCTAATTTCAGCTGGACCAACGCTCAGAATGCGGTTCAACAGCCTTATCAGCAGTACCCAGCTAAGCAGTACAACCCCTGGTTTCCAGCAACCGCAATATGCACCAAGACAGCAACTCCAGCTGCAACAAGCTCATGAAAAATCTGAATTAGAGGAGTTGAAGCTTATGTGCAAAATCCAAGATGTTTCTATCAAGACCTTGGAAAATCAAATTGGACAAATTACCAATGCCTTGCTAAATCGTCAACCTGGTACGCTACCTAGTGACACTGAAGTACCAGGAAAGAGGGAAGCTAAGGAACAGGTGAAGGCAATCACTTTGAGGTCTGGAAAGGTTACGAATCCCGAACAAACTCAAGTTTCGAATGAAGAAGCTGAGGCTAAAGAAGAAGTAGAGCATCAGGAAGTAGATGTGGAACCAAGGAAGACTACTGTTGAGCACACTCCTCCTGAGGGTCATACATGGGAGAAATATATATATGCTCCACCGCCTTTTCCTAAGCGGCTATAGAAGAAAAAGCTGGATAAGCAATTTGAGAAGTTTCTGGAGGTGTTCAAGAAATTTCATATCAACATACCTTTCGCTGAGGCTCTTGAGCATATGCCTAGTTACGCAAAGTTTATGAAAGGTATTCTCTCTCGGAATATGAAGCTTGATGATTTAGAGACTGTCGCTCTCACGGAGGAATGCAGTGTTGTGCTGTAACTGAAGTTTCCTCCAAAGCTAAAAGATCCAGGAAGCTTCACTGTTCCGTGTACTATTGGGAAAGGGTCTTTTGACAGATGCTTATGTGACTTGGGAGCTAGCATCAATTTGATGCTCTTATAAATCTTCAAGCAGTTGGACTTGCCTGATCCAAAACCGACCTATATGACTTTGCAGTTGGCCGACCGTTCTATTACATATCCGCGAGGTATTGTGGAGGATGTCTTGGTCAAGATTGATAAACTCATCTTCCCTGCTGGTTTCGTAATTCTTGATTTTGAGGAGGACAAAAAGATTCTCATAATTTTGGGAAGACCTTTCTTGGTGACTGAACACACCTTGATAGATGTGCAGAAGGGTGAGCTTATAATACGAGTGTTGGATCAGGATGTAACTTTTAATGTGTTCAATACTATAAAATTTCCTACAGAAAATGAGAAGTGCTTAAAGGTGGAGTTGGTCGATTCTACGGTGACTTCAGAACTTGATCAATTGCTAAGGTCTGATGCCTTAGAGAAGGCCTTGTTGGGGAATTCAGATAGTGAAGATGACGAAGGTGAAGAACAATTGTAATATTCGAATGCTTCTCCCTGGAAGAGGAAGATTGATATACCTTTTGAATCTTTTGGAATGGAGGAATTAAACAAAGCTCCTAAACACCTCAAGCCATCTATTGAGGAAGCTCCTACTCTTGAGCTTAAACCACCACTTGAACATTTGAGGTATGCTTTTTTAGGTGATGCATCTACCTTGCCTGTTATTATTGCATCTGACCTTTCAGGAAGTATTGAGGAAAAACTCTTGAGGATTCTAAGAGAGTTCAAATCGGCAATTGGTTGGACTATAACAAATATTAAGGGAATCAGCCATTCTTATTGCATGCATAAAATTCTGTTAAAAGAAGGTGGTAAGCCTACGGTTGAGCAGCAAAGAAGACTTAATCCGATCATGAAGGAAGTAGTCAAGAAGGAAATTCTTAAGTGGCTGGATGCAGGGATTATTTATCCCATTTCTGACAGTTCTTGGGTGAGTCCAGTTCAGTGTGTACCGAGGAAAGGAAATATCACAGTTGTTGCTAATGAGAAGAATAAGCTCATTCCTACTCGAACCATCAAATGATGGAGAGTTTGTATGGACTATAGGAAGCTGAACAAGGCCACTAAGAAGGATCACTTCCCTCTGCCTTTCATTGTCCAGATGCTCGACAGGTTGGCTGGTCACGAGTACTACTGTCTTCTGGATGGCTATTCGGGTTATAATAAGATTTGTATCGCTCTAGAGGATCAGGAGAAGACTACCTTTACTTGTCCATTTGGTACTTTCGCCTTCAAACGAGTTTCTTTTGGTATGTGTGGTGCACCAGCCACATTTCAGAGATGTATGATGACCATCTTTTATGATATGATTGGCCAGAATGTGGTGGTGTTCATGGATGACTTCTCTGTATTTGACGAGTAAAGGTATTAAGGTGGACAAAGCCAAGGTGGGGGTCATTGAAAATCTTCCTCCACCTATTTCTGTTAAGGGAATTCGTAGTTTCCTTGGTTATGCGGGTTTCTATAGGCGTTTCATCAAGGACTTCTCTAAGATTTCGAAGTCATTGTGCAGTTTGCTAGAGAAAGATGTCCCTTTCAAGTTTGATGACGAGTGCCTTGCCGCTTTTGAGATATCGAAGAAGAGTTTAATCACGGCACCTGTCATAACTACACCTGACTGGAATGAACCTTTTGAGATGATGTGCGATACAAGCGACTATAAAGTTGGAGCAGTTCTTTGGAAGAAAAAGAACAACATATTTCATGTGGTCTACTACACTAGTAATACCTTGAATGGTGCTCAACTGAATTATACTGCTACGGAGAAAAAACTTTTGGCCATTGTCTATGGTTTTGAGAAATTTCGATCTTATCTACTTGGGACTAAAATGACAGTTTTCACTGATCACGCTGCAATTCGATATCTCATCTGAAAGAAGGACTCGAAGCCTACATTGATTAGATGGGTTCTTTTGCTTCAAGAATTTGAATTAGAGATTAAGGACAGAACAGGGACTGAAAATTAAGTCACTGATCATCTATCTCGTTTAGAAAACCCTAATGCTATTTCACTGGACAAGACATTGATAAATGAGTCTTTTCCCGATGAGCAACAATTTGGAGTGAAAGATGAAGAACCAAGGTTTTCAGAAATTATGAACTACCTTGTGAGTAATATCATGCCTCCCGACTTATCGTATGCTCAAAGGAAGAAGTTTCTACATGAAGTGAAGTGGTATATGTGGGATGAGCCATTTCTTTTTCAACAAGGAGCTGACCAAATCATCAGGATATGTATTCCTTATAGCAAAATGGGGGGGGGATCTTGCGAGATTGCCACTCAATGGCTTATGGAGCACACTATGGAGGAGAAAAGACAACAGCTCATATTCTTCAAGCAGCTTTATTCTGGCCAACCTTGTTTAAAGATGCTCATCAGTTCATTTTGAAATGTGATCGATGTCAACGTGTGGATAATATGTCTAAGAGGGATGAGATGCCTCTTAATGTGCTTCTCAAGGTTAAAGTCTTCGATGTTTGGGGAATTGACTTCATTGGGACATTTGTCTCATCTTGTAACAATCAGTATATCTTGTTGGCGGTTGATTATATGTAATAACTCGAATTTTTGAGACCTTGTAAAAACGTTTAATGAATAGTAACCCTGACAGACGGGAAAAACTTTTTAGCCCACACTATGTAGTGCATGATAAAATGAGTTTCGGAGTTGATATTATGATTATATGTACCAAATTAGTGTATGTAAACGCTATTAGTTTTCGAAGAAGTCGAACTTTGAAAAACGACCATATTTACGAATCATCGAGGATTACGGGAATCACAATATAATTATGAATTTAAAACCTTATGGATTTATATCCAAATATGATAATTCAAAACATAAGGAATAATACGAAAGGATTTACGTCGCGAACCGTTTACGAGAAATTATTACGAAAACATTTAAGCGACCGAGCGAGCGCGTAAACGATTAAACAAACGTAACGCACTAACTAACCATGGTAGAAAAGTAATCATGGTTACTTTATCAAATAGTGAGCTAAGGTATAGGATGATCAACCAAGGGCTAGCAAATAGTAAACTAAAGAGCTAAGTTAAGTAGCTTAGCTTGTAAACTACAAAGGCTAGCTAGTTTTTGTCTAAGATTTGCCAACATAAATCAAATCCTAGGATATAAACTAGAAAATAAAAATCAATACAAGATATCACTTGAATTATTCCAAGAAGCTCCCAAGAAGCAACACAAAACACTCCCTCTCTCCCAACCTTCTTCATTCGACCCTTTCTAAATAAACCAAGTATTCGATTTCAAATCTTCAAGCTCTAGCCATGGATAAATCCTCCCATTAATTCTCAAGCTTCATACCACCTAAAATAAGGTAAGACAAATCTTTGAGCTCTTTTTATCAAGGTTTAATGGATGAACTAAATTCAACAAAGATGATAGTGAATAGTGTGAATAGTAACTTTTTTTTGGTTTCTTGATTTTAATGCTTATTTGTAATAACCCCAATTTTTGAGAAATTTTGAAACCCTTATGAATAGTGTTTTTGCTGAACGAGAAAACTTTTCATGCCACGCTATGTAGGGGTTCTGTTATTGATCTTATGGGATATTATTAGTACTCTATGTAGTATATAAGTGTATGTAAAGATCGTCAGAATCCAATTCCGAACACTTTGGTTTTTCCCGAAAATCCACAAGATACGGAGAGAATTGAGTATAAGGTAACAGGATAAAAAGGATTTAAATTAAAGGATTATAATAGAGGATCATAAAAAGGAATATAATGTATTGAGAAAGGTTAAAGGAACCTAAGTAATAAGATCCCGGGTATGATCCTTCAAACGATAAACGAGAACGAAAGTTAAGCGAACCGTATAACAGATCAGCGGTCATTAGGCAAACGATTAGGAAGTTAATCAAAGGGATTAGTGGGAATGATGTCATCCAACCAATAGAAAGAGGACAAGGAAGGGAGGATGACATCATGAGGATGACATATGCATGACATGGGAAGGAAGGAGGTGTGGTGGCTTTGTAGCCACACAAATTCAAGGGCAAGAAGGTAATTGACTAAAGCAAGCACAAAAATCAAGCAACCAAGCCAAGCAAAAATCATTTTCATCAAAAATCAAAAAGCAACCAAGGCTTTGTTCTTGAAGCTCTCGGTTTTTTACTATTCATTAGGCAAGAATTTTCAAAAATTCAAGATCCAAGCTTCCTAAATTGGTGAGTAAATTCCCTAATCATCTTCATGCTTAGTTAGGGCTATACCATGAGTTTAAGCCATCAATTCCTTCTCAATCTTCTTCATTTAATCAAAGAAGAAGACTATGAATAGTGTTTTCAAGTTTTTTAACTTGAAGTTTTCTTGTTTTTCTTGAAGATCCAAGCTTTCCTAAGACTTCTCAAAGCTTCTTAAGGCTTCCTAGCTCATCCCACCACTTCAAGGAAGGTATACCATCTCCAAACCCTAGATCCCTATGTATTATAAGATGATTTTAATTGGTAGGATGATATTGTAGCTTGTTGTTGTGATTTAGAGTATGGGATTTGGAATGGTAGTGAAATGGAATGGTAAATGTTGTGGTTTTGATTAAAAGAACTTAAGTATGATTAAAGTTAAGCTTAGGCATAAGTATGAATGATTAAATTGAATTGGTTGGGGTTGTTATGATGTGATAAGGATGGATGTTTGTTGTATGATGGATTTGAGGTTGGATTTGAGGTTGATTTGGAATGGGTTTGAATGGTTTAAAATATTGGAAATCGCGTAAACATAGCCGTCGTAACGTCCGATTTTCTTTGGACTGTTTTTGTGCATAGCATTAGGACCCGAGAACCCCCTGCTAGATTATGACCACTGCCATGTTTAGATAGCTCATGTTACGAGCTTCGTTTTGATATGTAGTTCGTTCGATTCCGATGCACGGTTTAGGAGAAACGACCGTTTCAAGTAATGGCGTTTCGCGAACGAAACTTTTCCCCTCGCCTTACTTTGAAACATAGGTTAAAGACCAAAAAGGGTTAATTAATGTATGAAACATTTATGGTAAGTGTGTTAGGCAGTTGGTAAGACACTCGCGAAGGAATCGCTTTAAAACTCATAAAGATTAAATTATTAAAAATGGTGGAGCCGAGGGTACCCGAGTGACTTAAGCGAATCAGTGAGCGCAAAACAAGCGTTAGAGTCTAAGTTAGTTAAAGTATAGATTTACAAGTGATTTTGGTTTAATTCCAACTTACTTGTTGTTTATAGGTTACCAGACTCGTCCCGAGCCTTTTATCACCCCAAGTCGCTCAGGCAAGTATTCTATCCGTTATACTGTTGTTGTGATGTATACACTTGTATATGCATTATCTTGCGATAGATGCATGTTGGTTATTTAGCAAATTCTTGCGATATATTGTAGCATGTGATATGGTATATATGCATGCCTGTTTCATATTCTTGAAATATATATCTGTTGGTTCAGTTGATAATACCTATGCTAGAGGATAGCGGTATCTTGCATATACCCTTAGTATAGGGACCCAAAGGTGAAAATATTTTCTAAAACCGGGAGTCGAGGATCCCGAGTAGATTTTGCATATATATGGATATGGATATATATATATATTTATATATATATGGTTATAGTTTTCCAAACTATTAATCAAATAAGGTTTATTCGATAACTTTAAACTTTATTTATTATTGAATATTATTTCGAATATTATTCGAAGGCGTATGACTCCTTTTATTTATTTATCTGAGTATTATTTGAATATTCATTCGAGGGCTTATGACTCGTCTATATTATTTAATGAATATTATTTGAATATTCATTTGAGGATCTATGACTCCGATTATTTGCTGAAATATATTCTTTATTTTATTAAAGAATAAGGTGTTAATAATCAAACTTATTTTCGATTATTCAAATAAAGATAATACTTTCATATAAGTATATCTTTGGTTATTTAATACTCGTTTCAAGTAAAAATTTTAATACTTCTACTTCAATTATTTTTATAAAGACTATTCTTTATGGGAATATTATTTAAATAATAATATTCGGTCATTTTCTAAATATTCTGGGGACTGATTTACTTCATTAAATCAGCTTTACTCCAAACACTCTTTAAAGTGTTTTCGAGTCTTCAAAATGATTTTTAAAAGTCAGAGTGGATCCCAAAACTCTTTTTTTTTTATATTTAAGATCTTCCTTTTAAGGGGATTTAAATACTCGCTCAAAACCTGGGGAATCCGGCTCTGTGGTGTATTTTATATTCGCAACGAGGTTGCAGTTTTGGTAAATGAATTGATTACTTGCCCAACGTTCGGGAAGTAAGCCCATCTAATTGAGTCGGCATAAGCGACAGGCCGGGGTACGGTCTATTATTGTGTAAGTGGCTGGGTGGCAGTCCATCAACGCGTGAGGGGCCGGGTAACGGTCTAGCGCGAGGTCCTAATGCGGCCAGGGTGATGACCGGTGAGGAATTCATCCATCTACAGTAGAAAAGGTTACTTATTGGTATCTTTGCCTGATCAGCAAGATATCTGGTTTATGCCAAAATTCTTTTCCTTTCCAAAATTCATTGGATGTTTCAAACTCTGTTCATACTTTACATAACAGAGGTTCCAGGAAATGTTTTAGAGATATATATATGTGTATATATATATATCGGGACTAAATAAAGTATCTCATAACTTTTTCATTCAATAATATTTCAAAGATTGAATCTATTCAAATCTTGTCTTGTAGTCTCATCTATGTGATGAACTTTTGAAACTGATTATAACTTGAACGGTGGTAGTTCAAGTAGTATTGGGAAAGATATAAGTATATTGGGGTATTTGGTAACCTCATCTTTTAAACTTATATCTAATTAATAATTGTCTTATGAATGACAAAGATTTTCAGAAAAACGTTGAAACAAGGTTAGATATATGAGATCACCTTGCAACGATATTTTTTTTATACAGTTATACACTGGGACTTTGTGTATATTATGCATGGAAGAGGACTTCCAATATTTTGAAAAGTATATATGTATATATACTGAATATTTTGCGACTTCATCGCATTAAGATATCAAACTTGGTTCATTTCTTTTGACCAAGACTTTCATGAGTATTATGAGTAGGCTCATATATTGTAAATCATTATACATATTATTTTGGTGGGCTTGCTGCTCACCCTTGCTTTATTTCTTCATCACACAACAACAGTTAGGAAAGATGGCCAGACTCCAGCAGACCCAGCGCAAGCGCGTGGGAAGCGTCCCGCGTCTTCCCGTTGATGTTGTAGCTGCTATAGCTGCAGAGGTAGATCTATTGTAGATCAGACCATCTACTTTTGAGAATCAATTATGTATAATTATAACTTGTGGCAGATAATGGCAATTAACTGTAAATTTATCAAGAAATCATTTTGGGTTGTAATAACTTTTAAATTGTGGATTCAAAGACTTGTACTTATTTAAATTTCATCTCTGAGACTATAACGGGTTGTGGTGTGTGTTAGTGTGGGGTCACAGCATAAGGTTATTATTATTAATTACGTGAAGTGATATTGTGGAAAGAAAGACCGTGACGACCCGGATCCCCGACCCCGGATCTGGGGGTGTTACATTATTTTAGGTTCCAAAAACCATACTAAGCACTCCCAAGAATTCACCATCATCAAGAACACATCTCAAGCTCTCAAAAAAGTTATAAATCTTTGACCCAACCTTATTTAAGATTTAAGTTCAAGATTTTTTCAGAACATAGTTGTAAACTTAATTTTGGTGGAACTATTGTTGTAATCTTGATGTTTAGCAAAGTAGATTTAAGGTTGATTGTTGTTGCCTCAAGGACATGATTTTCTTGAGAGTAGTTAGTGTGGTGATGATGATATGTTGATTGTTGGTGGTAGTATAAAGATTTAAGGCATAAACGAAATTCCGATCGTAACCGTAATCTCGCTAAAACGAACAAAACGTAACTTTAAGTTTCTGCAGAAAAACCCGAAGATGTAAACTGTAGTTTATTGAAAAATAACCCTTGATTACAATAGAAAATTTTATAAGGACCGTTTAGGCGCTTGAATCGCTTGATTCCGATTTACGGATCAAAAGTTATGGCCGTTTTACTAAAAGTGATTTACGCGACAAAAACTGCTACGAATTACGAACTTTGAAAATAAAAATGATCGACTTAAAAATTTTCTTAAATCATGAAATTTTTAGAGAGAGTATTAAATTGAGTTTTATAACTTTCATAAAAATTTCAAGTGAAAATAATAATTTTTTAATTATATAAAAATATCGGAGCCGAAACCGCGCGATTAGAAAACCGTAGAATCCATAAGTGGAGCCGATGATGAAAAATGAAATAGACTTAAGATACTTTGAAAAAGGAAGAGACCATAAAAAGAACAAGGACTTAAAAGAATAATAAGGGTAATATAAGTTGAGAGGGTGCATAATAAGTTGCGCATGAGTGCGAGTCGCCGTAAATTAGAACCGGACCTAACAAAACGAATTTTGTTTATAATTATAGATTTCCTAGTGGAACCTAGAGCATCCTTCACCTCGAGATACCCAGGCAAGTATACAGACCCAACTCCATTTACTGTTGTGTTATGAAATGATTGTTTTATTATCATTGCATAAATACCATGCTTACCATGATACGGAATAATTAAATTTTTCGCATAATGTAACGATATTGTACAATATGTATATATCGTAAAATGTTTAATTCCGCTTTAAGCGTGATGTATAATTATAAGATCGAGAGTCGGTCGAGATTCAAGATAAAAACCCTGGAATCATTTCGGTGATATTATAGGACAATTAAAAGTCCATAGTAGTACGTTTTAAAGGACTCAACGTCCACTTACAAAATATTAAACACCTCAAACTTTTATTAAAAACGATTTCCAAATAGCGTATTCCCTCAACTATACTTTATTGTTCGATTAAGAAATATTTATTAACTATTCATTTATTATGGAGGAAGTATTCTCCAGTGAATATTTATTTCAAACTCGATTAAATGTTAAAGATTAGTATATTACGTAAACATAAATTAGTTGCGGAATATTATTTTAAATATTTCTTTAAAGTAAACTCATTCGAGGTTTAATTATTTATCGATTAATATTTAATTATTTATTATTTATTAAAAGATTTATTTATGATTTAAAAATCATAAAACCTGATCTAAACTACTTCTGATTTTCGGAAAATCATTCGAATAATTTCATATCGTCGGAGAATATTATCTCGACTTATTTTAAAAATTTTGAATATAGTATCAAAAGGAACTCCCCCTTATTTACTTATCTGTTGACAACGGTCAACTCACATCCTTAGTACTTCCTCCGAAAACTTTCGGAAGTACATATATATATGAGGTAAAGTTGCGCCTATCAACAAGCAAAACGCTTGGGGAACTTCGATATAGTTCGATGATTCCAAGTATATGATAGGATTTCTTTAAGGACAAGGGAGGGGTAGGATCCAAGTACTTTGTGTATTGGATAGACTACCGGTGCCGTAGGAGACGGTACTATTTGTACCTAAGGACCTGCGAAGTGTGTGTATACCCGAAATGAGGACACATAGCCCGTATGCGGCAAGGGTAATAACCGGGATACGAAGGTGTCGTCCTTCTACTAGTAGAAAAGGTTACTATTATCGTAGTACGACTAATCATCGTATACGGTGGCTCTAGTGAATATCCTATTCTTCCAATTAGAATTCTGATGCAATACCGTAACCCAATCCTAGGTGCTGGGTCTACCATTAAGGTATTCGCAGGATAATAAAATCCACAAAAGAATTGTTTTCATAAGAAGGTGTGTATCACCAAGGAAAACTATTTTTGGAATAAAACATAATTATCATATATCATGTTTTACGTGAGTCTATCATACAGTCATTTCATACTGTACATTATTATGCTGGGCATTATAGCTCACACTTGTTTTCTTAAATTGACACAACACAACAGTGAATCAAGATGCCTACCATGAGACACACAGCTAGGAAATGGGTAGGAAACGGTCAATTATTCCGTAGGTTGTTTGGTGATGTACCACAGGTAGACCGAATAAGCTGGATTGGTTTTCAGTTGTTTTAGTCAGGCTTATTTATAAGTATGACTTATGTAAGGTAATGAATAAGAAACAAATATTTGGCCGACGGACTAGCCTTACTTAAAGGTTATTCCTCGGTAAGACTTAATTACTTTTAGGTTGTAATAATTATCACTTCGTGGTTTGATTTACTCTAGTAATGAATGGTTTATTTCCAAGGCAATAACATGTAAGTGTGTGTGTGTGATACGTGTAGGGTCATAAAGTGTGAGTATTTATATATTGTGATGCGAGGTATGTGGTTTATAGTGATTAAGATGGCGTGGACTCCGAGATCCCTGACCCCGGATTTTGGGGCGCCACAGAAATGGTATTAGAGCCTTAGGTTATCAAATCTTAGAAATGATAGGATATAAAATACGTATACATAAGAATAATAAATAATCAATTAGAGCTCAAGTCAAGTTCATCGTCAGGCTACACGGGTAGTCTTGACAGTTTTACCCTCAAGGAAATTCCGACTCTAAGTTAGTAACACCTTGCCTATTGTGTTAGGTACCAGTAGAGCCTATGGGAGAGGTTGACCCTGTTGAGGATATTATGGCCCCTAAGCGTGACCCTACTCCCGAGCCGGAGGACCCACCCATTGATGACTCAGATGATGACCCTACTGTGGATGCCCCGGACGAGGAGACTAACCTTCCTGTCCCCATAGCTGATGACGTTGAGATGCCCCAGGGAGATGACTTAGGCTGGAGGGATGTAGAGATGTACCCTCTCCCAACTTTTCGCTCTCCTACACCACACCCAGGGATGCAGAGTCCTTTGCCCTATAGTGATGATGACGAGGGGGATGGGATGGATGCACAGACCTAAGAGGCTTATGACATATCCTCTAGCGACCCAGACTCACCTCTACCACCCCCGGCGACCATACATGTAGCTGTACACGACTGGATAGTGGCTCAGCTTAACGCTGAGATCACTGCGGCATTTGGCCGCATTGTGGAGTTACGCCAGGCACTGACAGCTTAGAGAGCCATCAGACTAGGATACCCAGGGGACTTCAGAGCTGTTTCCCCAACCATAGCCCGCAGAGAGATTGATGGGATCGAGCTCCGTACCCGGGTTCAGATGAGGATGACGACGGTTGGAGGATACATCTCGGTAGTTGACGCAGAGCTGATGTTGGCAGAAGCGATGAGGAGAGTGCTTGACCTCACGCGCAGTGACAGTGACTGAGGGACTAGTGACTATTTATGGACCTTGAAGAAGACTGGGTGACTTATCACCAATTTTGATAGGATAACTAGTAGTAGATAGCGTTCCTAGCCCTTCAGGGTACACGGCTTATGTATTTGCATTTCAGTATTCAGGATAAGTACTGATGTATTATAATCAGGTCATGTATGAGCTCGGTTAGTTATTTTATCCCCATGATATAATTGGGAGACCCTATGGTATATATATCTAGCAGTTATTAAGAAACTGATTTCCATATTAGTGCACTTGATAAAAATATGATAGATAATAAATAACATGCTTACATATGAATAAATTAATCCAATGATAAAAATAATTGCAACTATATTGACAAATTTCCATTATCAGAACAATGCCACCCCAGAGAAGAGGAACCAGGGCACAGCCCGCAGAATCTGTTAACCAACAACGGAATGAACCTGACCCTGTAGTGAATGAGGAAAGTGAAGAAGACCTAGATTATAATGAATATGATGAGGAAGAATATGTAGAAGAAGAAGCCAAGGATACCCATCAGGGAGGGAACCCCATGAATGAGTTTATGGAACTTTTAAGAGCAAACATGAACCAATAGCCCATTCCGCCACAGCCGCATGCTGCCCAACAGACTGCAGCCACTGCCTTCAGGGCATTCAAATCCCTCAAACCCCCAGATTTTCTAGGATCTGCCGACCCCGTTGAAGCACGGGCCTGGCTCAAAGAGATGGAAAAGTCCTTCGAGATACTAGGTATAGAGGAACGACAACAGACCATTTTCGCTTCTTACATGCTGAAAGGAGAAGCTAATTACTGGTGGGAGTCCAAATGTAACCTAGAGACTGATGCTATGATTCCATGGGATAGATTTACCCAACTTTTCTTAGACAAGTATTTCCCTAGGTTTATGGAGACCCAGAGGGAGATTAAGTTTCTAGAGTTCAAACATGATAAGATGACTGTAGCAGAGTATGATGCCAAGTTTACTGAACTATCAAGATTTGTGCCTGAGTTCGTGAAAACTGAAGAGAAGAAAGCGCGAAGGTTTCAGCTTGGTCTAAAATAGTGGATCCAAAACCGAGTGGCGGTACTAGAGCTGACATATTATGCCACCTTAGTGCAGAAAGCCTCAATTGTTGAAGCTGGCAGTGAGCAAAATTTAAAGGAAAAGGAAAATAGGAAGAGGAAGATAGGAAGCCAAGGCGGAGGAGGAGTAGGAACCGGGAACAGGAGCCTTCCAAGCAGGTTCATCAGGGGAGTGGTGTCCCAACCTGCGAGAAGCCTCGGATTAAGAAAGGCCCCTAGCGAGAGTGTTGGCCAGGGCGGTGGACAATCTAGGGCAACATTTCATAGCCAGCCTCGCGCCCCAATACCGGAATGTCAAACATGTAGAAGAAGACACCTTGGAGTGTGCACCCAGGCGAGAGCCCCTCTGAAATGTTACAAGTGCGACCAACCCGGACACCTTGCCAACAACTGTCCCAAATATAATAAGATATATTTCCAATATAGAAAGGTAGGGCATATGAGGAAGGATTGCCCGACATTGAAACCCCCAGCCTCAGGGATGAGTAGAGCTGCATCCAACCGACCCCCAGCTGCTAGGACCTTCAATATGACCGTTCAGGATGCTGTCCGAAACACGGATGTGATAGCAGGTACCATTCTGTTAAATTCTGAACATGCAAATGTCCTATTTGATTCTGGAGAAACCAAGTCATTTTTATCTCAAGATTTTGCTAAAAAGTTAAAACTTAACGCCGTACCCTTACATGAGGTATTACAAGTGGAAATAATAAACAAAGAAATAATTGTTGTGAATCAAGTACACCTCAAATGCAAGTTAAAATTAGAAGGGAAGGTCTTAGAGGTTGGCCTAATCCCATTTGTGTTAGGAGAATTTGACGTAATCGTAGGAATTGATTGGTTATCCAGTAATGGAGCGCAAATAGATTATGAGCGGAAGAGGGTAAAGATAAGAGTGCAAAATGGAAAGGAAGTAGTGTTTAGAGGTCAACGACAGGCCCAGAAATTTCTGACCATGCTACAGGCAAAAATATTGTTAAAGAAAGGTAACGAGGCCTATTTAGCTTATGTGATGGATACTAAGAAGGAAGTTCCTAATATACGGGACATACCCATAGTAAATGAACTCGGGTATGTATTTTCAGAGAACTTACCAGGGTTGCCACCCGATAGAGAAATAGAATTTGCTATAGAATTAGCACTAGGAACGGCACCAGTGTCCAAGGCCCCTTATTGACTAGCCCCAATTGAGATGAAGGAACAAGCTTCTCAACTGCAAGAGTAATTAGATAATGGAATGATAAGACCCAGTGTGTCCCCATGGGGAGTGCCAGTACTGTTCGTAAAGAAAAAGGACGGCAGTATGAGATTATGCATAGGCTATCGAGAATATAATAAACTGACTATTAAGAATAGGTACCCTCTCCCTAGGATTGATGAACTATTCGACCAACTCAAGGGAGCTGTGCATTTTTCCAAAATAGATTTGAGGACAGGATATCACCAGTTGAAAATCAAACCTGAGGATATACTGAAGACTGCTTTTCGCACTAGGTATGAACACTATGAGTTCTTAGTCATGTCGTTTGGGCTAACCAATGCACCCGCAGCCTTTATGGATTTGATGAACAGAGTGTTCAAAAAGTACCTAGATATATGTGTGATAGTTTTTATAGATGATATTCTAATCTACTCAAAGACAGAGCAAGAACATGCAGAACATTTGAGGATAGTCTTAGAAATCTTGAGGAATGAGAAATTATATGCCAAGTTCTCGAAATACGAGTTTTGGTTAAGGGAAGTTCAGTTCTTAGGGCATGTGGTGAGTAGCAAAGGAGTTTTAGTTGACCCCGCCAAGATAGAGGTGGTATCCTACTGGTAAAGACCAACTACCCTAACAGAGGTTAGGAGCTTTGTGGGTTTAGCAAGATATTACCGGAGGTTCGTGCAAGACTTTGCTAAGATAGCCGGCCCACTGACTAGACTTACCCGGAAGACATAAAAGTTTGTATGAACAGAGAAATATGAGGAAAGCTTTGAGGAACTGAAAGGAGACTGGTGTCAGCACCAGTGCTCGCTCTTCCCGATGGAAAGGGAGAGTTTGTGATATACAACGACACATCGCATAAAGGATTAGGATGTGTGCTTATGCAGCACGGGAAGGTTATAGCGTATGCCTCTCGGCAATTGAAGGAGTATGAGAGGAGATACCTGACGCACGATCTAGAATTAGCAGCCATAGTATTTTCCCTGAAAATTTGGAGACACTACCTGCACGGTGAGAAATGCGAGATTTACACAGACCACAAGAGCCTCAAATATATTTTTACTCAGAAAGAACTGAACATGAGACAAAGGAGATGGTTATAGTTGATTAAGGACTACGACTGTGAAATTTTGTATCACCCGGGTAAAGCCAATGTGGTGGTTGACGCCCTTAGTAGGAAGGAAAGACTCAAAATAATAATGACATCTGAGGAATTAATTAAAGAATTTGAGAATATGGAAATTGACGTGATGATGACCGGTAAAGGAACAAAATGATTATTTGAGATTAAGCTAGTGCCGGAACTGACTGAAAAGATACGACTATATCAGGAAAAGAAGATGAGTGAAGAAAGAGGAACATTGACCGGTGAGGAAGTGAGATGCGAGAAGGACAAGAAAGGGATCATGAGGTATGCGTCCCGAATTTAGATTCCAAATGTGCAAGAGTTAAAGGACGAGCTACTGCACGAAGGGCACATCTCCAGATATTCAATCCACCCAGGAAGTATGAAGATGTACCGTGACCTTAAGAAATATTATTGGTGGCCTAACATGAAGAGAGAAGTAGTAGAGTGGGTCAGCAAGTGCTTGACATGCCAGAGAGTGGAGGCTGAACATCAGCGATCAAGTGGACTATTACGGCCCCTGGAAATTCCGGAATGGAAATGGGAGCATATAGCCATGGATTTTGTGACAGGCCTACCAAGGACAAAGACCAATCACGATGCCATATGGGTTATAATAGATAGACTGACCAAGTCCGCACACTTCCTACCAATCAACGAAAGATACACCATAGACAAGCTGGTGGATATTTAATTTAAGGAAATCGTAGTGAGACACGGCGTTCCTATTGCCATAGTGTCAGATAGAGACCCAAGGTTTAATTCCCAAATTTGGAGAAGCTTCCAGAAATGCGTAGGCACCAGACTAAACATGAGTACCGCTTACCACCCCCAGACTGATGGACAAAGCGAAAGGACTATTCAGACCCTAGAAGATATGCTACGAGTGTGTGTCATCGACTTTAAAGGGAATTGGAATGACACCTACAACAATAGCTATCACGCTAGCATATGAATGCCTCCGTATGAAGCTCTTTACAGAAGGAGATGTCACTCTCCCCTATGTTGGGATGAACTTGGAGAACACAAGATAATAGGACCCAAGTTAGTCCAGCAGACCAGAGAAATGGTGGAACTCATTAGAAAGAGACTGGTAGCAGCTCATAGACAGACAGAAGAAGTACGTTGACCATACTAGAAAGGATAAAGAATATGAAGTAGGGGATTCAGTGCTATTGAAGGTATCTCCATGGAAAGGAGTGATCAGATTTGGGAAGAAAGGGAAGCTGAGTCCCAGATTCATAGGACCCTTTGAAATTTTGAGGAGAATAGGACCTCTAGCTTACGAGCTCGCCTTGCCTCCTAATTTGCAACAAGTGCACAACGTGTTCCACGTGTCCATGTTAAGGAAGTACCATGCGGATGCGCGACATGTGATAGAATATGAGCACGTAGATTTACAACCAGACCTGACCTACATTGAGCAACCAGTAAGGATAATGGACCAAAAAGAAAAAGTGCTAAGGAACAAGACTGTGAAGCTGGTTAGAATCTTGTGGAGGAATCAAAATGTCGAGGAGTCAACTTGGGAACTTGAAGACGCGATGAGGAATAGATATCCCCACTTATTTTCGAATTGATTCCGGGACGGAATCCTTGTTAGAGGGGAAGACTATAATAACTCAAATTTTGAGACCTTGTAAAAATGTTTAATGAATAGTAACCCTGACATACAGGGAAAACTTTTTAGCCCACACTATGTAGTGCATGAGAAAATGAGTTTCGGAGTTGATATTATGATTATACGTACCAAATGAGTGTATGTAAACGCTATTAGTTTTCGAAGAAGACGAACTTTGGAAAACAACCATATTTACGAATCATCGAGCATTACGGGAATCACAATATAATTACGAATTTAAAACACTATGGATTTATATCCAAATATGATAATTCAAAATATAAGGAATAAATACGAAAGGATTTACGTCATGAACCGTTTACGAGAAATTATTACGAAAATATTTAAGCGACCGAGCGAGCGCGTAAACGATTAAATAAACATAACAAACTAACTAAGCATGGTAGAAAAGTAACCATAGTTACTTTATCAAATAGTGAGCTAAGGTATAGGATGATCAACCAAGGGCTAGCAAATAGTAAGCTAAAGAGCTAAGTAGCTTAGCTTGTAAACTACAAAGGCTAGCTAGTTTTTGTCTAAGATTTGCCAACATAAATCAAATCCTAGGATATAAACTAGAGAATAAAAATCAATACAAGATATCACTAGCATTATTCCAAGAAGCTCCCAAGAAGTAACACAAAAACACTCCCTCTATCTCCCAACCTTCTTCATTCGGCCATTTCTAAATAAACCAAAAATTTGATTTTAAATCTTCAAGCTCTAGCCATGGATAAATCCTCCCATTAATTCTCAAGCTTCATACCACCTAAACTAAGGTAAGAAAAATCTTTGAGCTCTTTTTATCAAGGTTTAATGGATGAAATAAATTCAACAAAGATGATAGTGAATAGTGTGAATAGTAACCCTTCTTTGGTTTCTTGATTTTAATGGTTGTTTTAGGTTCCAAAAATCATACTAAACACTCCCAAGACTTCACCATCATCAAGAACACATCTAAAGCTCTCAAGAAAGGTATGAATCTTTGACCCAACCTTATTTAAGATTTAAGTTCAAGATTCTTTTAGAACATAGTTGTAAACCTAGTTTTGGTGGAAGTATTGTTGTAATCTTGATGTTTAGCAAAGTAGATTTAAGGTTGATTATTGTTGCCTCAAGAACATGATGTTATTGAGAGGATTTAGTATGGTGATGATGATATGTTTAATGTTGGTGGTAGTATAAAGATTTAAGGCATAAACGAAACTCCAATCGTAATCGTAATCTCGCTAAAACGAACAAAACATAACTTTAAGTTTTTGCAGAAAGTCCCGAAAATGTAAACTGTAGTTTCTTGAAAAATAACCCTGGATTAGGATATAAAATGTTATAAGGACCGTTTAGACACTTGAATCGCTTGATTCCAATTTATAGATCAAAAGTTATGGCCATTTTACTAAAAGTGATTTACGCGACAAAAACTTTTACGAATTACGAACTTTGAAAATAAAAAGGATAGACTTAAAAATGTTCCTAAATCATGAAATTTTTACAGAGAGTATTAAATTAAGTTTCCTAACTTCCATAAAAATTTCAAGTGAAAATAATGATTTTTCAATTTTATAAAAATATTCGGAGCCGAGACTGCGCGATTAGAATACCGTAAATTCCATAAGCGGAGCCGAAGATGAAAAATGAAATGGACATAAGATACTTTGAAAAAGGAAGCGACCATAACAAGAACAAGGACTTAAAGTAATAATAAGGGTAATATAAGTTGAGAGGGTGCATAATAAGTAGCGCATGAGTGCGAGTCACCGTAAATTAGAACGGGCCCTAACAAAACGAATTTTGTTTATGATTATAGGTTTCCGAGCGGAACCTAGAGCATCCTTCCCCTCGAGATACCCATGCAAGTATATGGTCCCAACTCCATTTACTGTTGTGTTGTGAAAGGATTGTTTTATTATCATTGCATAAATACCATGCTTGCCATGATACGTAATAATTAAATTTTTCGCATAATGTAACGATGTTGTACGATACATATATATCGTAAAATGTTTAATTCCACTTTAAGTGTGATGTATAATTATAAGACCGAGTGTCGGTCGGGATTTAAGATAAAAACTCGGGAATCATTCCGGTGATATTATAGGACAATTCAAAGTCCATAGTAGTACGTTTTAAAGGACTCAACGTCCACTTACGAAATATTAAACACCTCGAACTTTTATTAAAAATGATTTCCAAAGAACATATTCCCTCAACTATACTTTATTGTTCGATTAAGAAATATTTATTAACTATTCATTTAATATGGAGGAAGTATTCTCCAGTGAATATTTATTTCAAACTCGATTAAATATTAAAGATTATTATATTACGTAAACATAAATTAGTTGATGAATATTATTTTAAATATTCATTTAAAGTAAACTCATTCGAGATTTAATTATTTATCGATTAATATTTAATTATTTATTATTTATTAAAAGATTTATTAATGATTTAAAAATCATAAAACCTGATCTAAAATACTTCTGATTTTCGGAAAATCATTCGAATAATTTCAGATCATCGGAGAATATTATCTCAACTTATTTTAACTATTTTGAATATAGTTTCAAAAGGAACTCCCCCTTATTTACTTATTTGTTGACAACGGTCAACTCACATCCTTAGTACTTCCTCCGAAAACTTTCGGAAGTACATATATATATGAGGTAAAGCTGCGCCTATCAACAAGCAAAACGCTTGGGGAACTCCGATATAGTTCGATGATTCCAAGCATATGATAGGAATTCTTTAAAGACAAGGGAGGGGTAGGATCCAAGTACTTCGTGTATTGGATAGACTACCGGTACCATAGGAGACGGTATTATATGTACCTAAGGACCTACGAAGTGTGTGTAGACCCGAAATGAGGACACGTAGCCCGTATGCGGCAAGGGTGATAACCGGGATATGAAGATCTCGTCCTTCTACTAGTAGAAAAGGTTACCATTATCATAGTACGACTGATCAACGTATGCGGTGGCTCCAGTGAATGTCCTATTCTTTTAATTGGAATTGTGATGCAATACCATAACCCAAGCCTAGGTGCTCGGTCTACCATTAAGGTATTCGCAGGATAATAAAATCCACTAAAGAATTGTTTTCATAAGAAGGTGCGTATTACCAAGGAAAACTATTTTTGGAATAAAACATAATTATCGTATATCATGTTTTACGTGAGTCTATCATATAGTCAGTTCATACTATACATTATTATGCTGGGCATTATAGCTCACACTTGTTTTCTTAAATTGACAAAACACAATAGTGAATCAAGATGCCTACCATGAGACACACAGGCAGGAAACAGGTAGAAAACGACCAGCTGTTCAGTAGGTTGTTTGGTGTTGTACCACAGGTAGACCGAATAAGCTGGATTGGTTTTCAGTTGTTTTTAGTCCGGCTTTTTTGTAAGTATGACTTATGTAAGGTAATGAATAAGAAACAAATATTTGGCCGACGGACTAGCTTTAATTAAAGGTTATTCATCGGTAAGACATAATTACTTTTGGGTTGTAATAATTATTACTTTGTGGTTTGATTTACTCTAGTAATAAATGGTTCGTTTCTAAGACAATAACCTATAACTGTGTGTGTGTGATACGTGTGGGGTCGTAAAGTGTAAGTATTTATATATTGTGATGCGAGGTATGTGGTTTATTGTGATTTAGATGGCATGGCCTCCGAGATCCCTGACACCAGATTTTGGGGCGCCAAATTATGTGTCGAAATAGGTTGAAGTTAAGGCGTTGCCAATGAACGATACAAAGGTGGTGCTTAATTTTCTTCACAAGCTGATATTCACAAGGTTTGGAACTCCAAGAGTCATAATCAGTGATGAGGGGTCGCATTTTTGCAATTTTAAGTTCACTGCTATGATGCAAATGTATAATATGAATCATCACATTGCTACGGCTTATCATCCTCACACAAATGGTCAAGCTGAGGTATCTAACAGAGAGATCAAGCACATTTTAGAGAAAGTTGTGTGTCCGTCGAGGAAAGATTGGTCTTTGTAGCTTGATGAAGCTGTAGGGGCGTATAGAACAGCATACAAGACTCCATTAGGAATGTCACCGTTTTAGTTGGTGTATAGTAAGGGGTGTCATTTGCCTGTGGAGCTCGAGCATAAGGCGTATTGGGCTTTGAAGAAGTTGAATCTTGACCTGGATGCAGCTGGAAAGAAGATGATGCTTCAATTGAATGAACTCGACGAGTTTCGACTTCAATCTAATGAAAATAACAAAATATATAAGGAAAAATTCAAGAGGTGACACGATAGGGGTCTAGTGCTCAAATCATTTATGCAGGTACAACAAGTTCTTTTTTGACTCTCGTCTCCGTCTTTTTCCTGAAAAGTTGAAGTCAAGGTGGTCAGGGCCCTTCATAATCAAAACTGTGTTTCCACATGGAGCGGTGGAAATTTTTGAGCATGATCTGAGCCAAGCATTCAAGGTAAATGGTCAAAGGTTGAAACATTACTATGGTGATACGGCAAACCGTGAGGTGGTTAGTGCCGTTTTATTGTCAGTTTGATCTCAAGATTCTACGTCGAGCTAACGACATAAAATAAGCACTTCTTGGGAGGCAACCCAAGTTTGTTGTACATTAGTAGGTAGAGGAAGCAAGAAGAAGGGAGAAAAACACAAAAAAATTAGAAAAAGAAAAAAATTCAGGGCTAACTTAAGAAGCTGAGAGCGCCCGCGCTGATCTAGAGCGCGCCCGCGCTGATCTAGAGCGCGCCCGCGCTGATCTAGAGCGCACCCGCGCTGATCTAGTCCGTGGCCGCGCCGATTTGGCAGAAGGTGAGCGTGCCCGCGCTGGTCTAGGGCATGGCCGTTCAGAAAAAAATATTAGCAGTTTGTGAAGAGAAAATCGGGAGTTTTACTATAAAATCAATTTTTACCCGAATTTTACTCTTTTACATCCCAAATTTCCCTCTCCAAATCAACCCCATTATTCCTAAGATTCCCATAATCAATTCCCACATTTATTCCATATCTAATTCTCTTCTCACCACCTATATATACACACACTTATACACAAACTTCTCCATCACTTCAAAAATCTCAAACATAATTCTCTCTCAAAAACTTATCTTGTATTCTCTTTTATTCGATCCCAATGGCACCCAAGAGACAAATAACTCAAGTAAGCAGCAGCACCACCGATTCTTCGAGTGCGGGTGGTGTAAGGCCAAGGTTTTCTACTCCCAAGGCTGAAGCAGAGTATACGAGGCTTCTCTCGAAGCCTATAGAAAAGGAGCGAAGTTTTCTGCCATCAGGGAAAGATGGTAAGTTGTTGGAGATGATTCTGAAGATGGGCTGGGGTCCTTTTTGCGAGGCTCCCGCTGCTGTGCCCATGAGTGTTGTTGGAGAGTTCTATGTTAATGTGAAGGCGGTGAAGAATGGCTTCACTATGGTTAAAGGGATGACTGTGGAGTATAGTGTTGATGTGATACGGAGGGTGATTGAGCAGCCCGCGAGGAAGCCCGTTCAGGATACTTGGAATGATAAGACTCCAGAGGACTTCAACTTGGATCTGATTGTTGCTACTTTGTGTGTGCCTAAGACTCACTGAAAGTTCAAGAGGGGAACGACTGATTATTCCACATTTCGTGCATCATGCATGAACAGGTTTGCATGTGCATGGATCTCTTTTATCTATGCTAACATTATGTCATCTTCTCATGTGCATGAGATTACTGTGGAGCGTGCTCATCTATTGTGGGGTATTCTTCAGGGCGACTATGTGGAGTTGGGGATGGTTATTTACCATGGTATTTTGAGGTTCTTGAGAGGAGGTACTACGGGTTCTATACCCTATGCATCGAGGTTTAGTCGCTTGTTTATATTTAGAATTTAGGATATTCTCTTAATAATAAATTAACATGGATATTTAAAAATTGGAGAAAATTGGATTTCATTGCTAGTTGTTGTGGCTAGGTGTCAAATGCATAGTAGCCGGCTCATATTTATATGAGTAGTCTAGGGTTGAGCGAGATGGAGCGAAATGCACTCGTTCAGAAATTTGAAAAAAAAAGGAAAAAACAAGAAAAGAAAAATATTTAAGTGTTATGTATAATTGATCACGAGTGGGATCTTTAGTACTCGAGTTATTAAGTTCTTAGGAGACTTTGTGCCTAGTGACCTAAGGCTTTTATAGTCTGGGATCCCCTAACTTAATGCTCGCTACATGGGTACTATTGTATAAGTCTTTTGTGGACCTCACTCATTGCACGGTCAAATAAGCATATTTTTGTTATTTTGTTGTGAATAAAAGCATCAATCCATGTAAAACTCCGATATAAGAATTGAAGTGTTATAAGTTATTTTGAGTCTAGTTTTTATTTTATTTATAAACTTGTGATTGCTTTGATGAGTAGTGAGTCATGATTATTGATCTAGTTGCGATAGTATATCTGTAAGCAGTTGCACACACGCACATCTCTGCTTTGTAGATTGATTTGTATGGTTTTATTGATCTTTATGAGAGTAACTGCATTTGTTGAGATGTTGCTTATTGATTGGTTTAGTTATTCAATGGGGATCGTTGCATTCATTTAGTTGCATTCATGCATTTTTATTTTTTTGAGTCTGTTTATGCTTGAGGACAAGCATCGATTCAAGTTTGGGGTATGTTGAGTGGCATTTATGACACATTATTACGCTCTGTAAAGCTTTGAATTGGTGTATTTGTACTCAAGTTGTTGGTGTTTTAATGTGTTTTCTAGTGTTTTTCAGGTATTTTCCAGTTTATCAAGTGAATTAGCATTGTTTTGGTGCTAGTTTGGTGTTAGGAAGGTGTTGGAATAAAAGCTCGTGGAAGACCAGCTCAAATCAGCATGGAAAAAAGAAGAAGTCAGAATTTTAATCAGGAGGTCAGCGCGTCCAGCAGCTCAGCGCGGCCGCACCAGGTCGAGAAAAAATAATTTTGTTTATATTCCGATTTTGATCCTGAAGACTTCTACTCTGTATGGGGTTGCTATATATACATAAATAAGCTCATTTTTTATAAGGAAACATACCAGAAAAGAAGACGTAAGAAGGCCGTTTTAGCACAATTCAACCAAGGCGAAGAAGATCTAGTTTTAAAAACCTCAAGCTCACGTTGCTGTTAGCTCTCAAGACATTTCTGATAATACACAAATAAGCATCAGAATGGAAGCATTGCAGACTCAACTCAATACTTTGATGCAATGTATCAATAAGAGCTCTGCATCTTCTCATGTTTCTTCTGGTACATCTATTAATACATCACAACCACAGTATAGCTTGGCCACACACATTGCAGGTACCATTTTTTCCTTATCTTCTCAGCTTTCCTATGATTTCTGGATAATAGACTCAGGCGCTACTAACCACATGTGTTGTAAAATTAGTGATACGCTTGATGTTAGCATTTTGCTAACTCCTTTAACCGTAAATTTTCCTAATGGAAATATTGCTAATGTAACTCACATTGGCTCTGTTTATCTTCACCCTTTATCCATTTCCCTCACACATGTTCTTCAAATTCCTTTATTCAATTTCAACCTTCTTTCAATTAGTCAGTTTTCTTCTGAATTACAGACTTTTATTCATTTTACTGTTGATGAATGTTATATGCAGGACCAATACTAGAAGAAGGGATTGGTTCTTGGTGAACTTGTGGGAGGCTTATATCAATTATGTAACACCCCCAAATCCGGGGTCGGGGATCCGGGTTGTCACAAGTTCCATTTCCCTTAATAACACCCAATCTTAATAAACAACCAACTACTGCGTACTGTGACCCCACAATAAACACACACACCACAAGTTATAGTCTCAGAGATGAACATCCAAAAATAACACAAGTCATTTTATTCCACAATTATAAGCCATTACACCTCAAAAGGGTTTCTAAATAAATTTACATTTCTTTGCCATTATTACAATTCATAAATATACATAAGTCTGGTACATCAAAAGTTGAAAGCCTAGCCTATTGGTAGTTCCTACCTCAGCTACAGCGACATCAACGCCTATAGGAAACTGCGGAACGTTTCCTATCCGCTCGCGAATTGGGAGCTTGGTCCTGTTCATCTTGTCTATCTGATGTTGTGTGATGAAAGAAGAAAGCAAGGGTGAGCAACAAGCCCACCGAAATAATATGTATAATAATTAACAATATATGAGCATTCTCATAGTACTCATAAAAGTCTTCGTCAAGAAGAAATGAACCAAGTTGATATCTTAACGCGACAAAGTCGCAAAATATTCAGTATATATATACCTATATACTTTTCACAATCCTTGAAATCCTCTGACATGTATAATATACACAGAGTTCCGGTTTATAATTGTATAAAAATATCGTTGCAAGGTGATCTCATATATCTAACCTTGTCTCAATGTTTTTATGAAAACCTTTGTTATTCATAAGATAATCATTAACTAGATATAAGTTGAAAAGATGAAGTTACAAGATACTCCAATATACTTATATCTTTTTTGAATACTACTTGAACTACCATCATTCAAGTTATAATTAGCTCATCCCATAGATGAAGCTACACGACAAAACTTGTATAGAATCTATCTTTGAAATATCATCAAAATGAAATGAAGTTACGACATACCTCATTTGATGAAAACATCATTTTGAAAACTCAACCCTGCCAACACTTAACAATCGCCCATCCGTAGCTTTTCTATCGAAGTGCTCTGGGTAGTGTTGCAGAAATATCCAATTGGATGATGAACTCATTACGGGAGTTTGCCGTGCCAGGATGATCACTCATGATGATCAGTCGTAGTAGTGCAACCCCACCATTTTCTACATGTAGAGGAGAACCTGTCGGATTTACTTGTCAACCGAACACTGGACTCCTAAGGAATGGATCACTCGACCACTTACGCCACTCCTAGTTTAGATGAAATCCATGACTCTGAAACGTAAATCTCGTCCCCCTTTCCCCAAGTAGAAACTTGTTGATACGGCTCCACCAAGAAGTCGTATCTAGTTGGAAAGGAAAACTCACCGATATTTCCCTGGTGGTTCCTGTTAATGGATTAACTTGTTCTAAGAATTTTACTTCCCGAGTGTTGGGTAAGTAATCAAAAACTCTTTTATCAAAACAGCAACCTTGTTGCGAATATAAAATACACCACAGAGCCGGATCCCTCAGGTTTTGAGCGAGTATTTAAATCCCCTTCGAAAGGAGGATCTTAAATATAAAAATGAGTTTTGGGATCCGCCCTAACTTTTAAAATCATTTTGAAGACTCGAAAACATTTTTAAGAATGTTTGGAGTAATGCTGATTTAATGAAATAAATCAGTCCCGATATATTAGAAAATATCTGAATATTATTATCTAAATAATATTCCCATAAAGGATAATCTTTATAAAAATAATTGAAGTAGAAGTTTTAAAACTCATACTTGAATTGAATAATAAATAACCAAAGATATACTTATATACGAAAGTACGATCTTTATTTGAATAATCGAAAATAAGTTTGAAATATCAAAACCTTATTCTTTAATCAAAATAAAGAATATTATTTAATAAATAAGCGGAGTCATAAGTCCTCGAATGAATATTCAAAATAATATTCATTAAATAAAATAAGCGGAGTCATAAGTCCTCGAATGAATATTCAAGATAATATTCATTAAATAAATAAGCGGAGTTATAAGTCCTCGAATGAATATTCAAAATAATATTCATTAAATAAATAAAGTTATCGAATAAACCTTATTCGATTAATAGTTTTGAAAACTATTTATATATATATAAAAATATACATATATTATACTCGGGAACACCGACTCCCGGTTTAGAAAAATGTTCACCTTCGGGTCCCTTATACTAAGGGTATACGCAATTACTGCTTATCTCTAGCATAGGTATTATGCAATTTATAAGCAATTGAATCAACAATTAGATATCAAGATTACGAAACAGGCATGCATATATATCATATCAACATGCTCCAATATATCGCAAGGTTTGCTAATAACAATAATGCACTTATCACAAGATAATGCATATACATATATACATCACGACAACAGTATAACGAGTAGAAAACTTGCCTGAGTGCTCCCGGATAGACTTAAGCTTAGAGTGGGTCCGATAACCTATGAACATCAACATAAGTTATAATTAAACACCGGTCTCTTAAGAAACTAGACTTTAACCAATTGAACCCTAACATTCACTTTTGGTCACTTATTACGCTTAACGAATCACATAAGTTGTTCGAGTACCCTCGGCTCCACCATTTTTAATAATTTAACCATTAAGAATTTTAAGGTGATTCTTTCACGAGTACCCTAATAACTACCTAATCCACTTTACACAGTTGTTTCATACTCCAATTAGTCATTTAAGGGCCTTAACCAAGGTTTCAAAGTAAGGTGAGGGGTAATGGTTCGTTTGTGAAACGCCGTTACTTAAAATGGTCGTTTCTCCTAAACCGTACATCGGATTCAAGCAAACCACATATCAAAACGAAGCTCGTAACATGAACTATATAATCATGGCAATGGTCAAAACCTACCAGTGAGTTCACCGGTCCTAATGTTAAGGACAAAAGCAGTCTAGGGTAAATCGGGCATTACGACGGTCATGTTTACGCGATTACCAAATTTAAACCATTCCAATCAATTCACAATTCAACCCACAATCACCACTACAACCAAACTTCATCCATTCTTTATTTCAAAATCCCCAACAACTCAATATTTCTAATTTATACTACTTCTCAATCATGAACTAAGAGCTTACTTAAGTTCATTAACTAATAATCAAGATTTACCATTCCAAAAACATTACAAAACCAACCAATCTCTAAATTTTCAAAAACCATGCTTCTCATGAACCATACTACTCATAACAAGCTCTAAACATGAGTACACACCCATTACACTTAACCCATCATCTAAACATTATGAAATCCAAACCAACAAAACTTAAGATTAAGGGTTTGAGAAGTTATACCTTCCTTGGAGAGTGGAGAATCACTTAGGAAGCCTTAAGTAACCCCTAACTATCTCTACTAAACTTGGATCTTGAAGAAAATATAAGAAAACACAAAGTTAGTTTCTTGAAAACACTATTCACCAAGAACTTTGATGAATTGATTAGCTTAGTAAACCTTGGAATCTTGGCTTCAAACTCATGACATAACTAAGTCATGAATTATGGAAGCTAAGGAAATAAACCTCTTAATTTTTGAAGCTGTGTAGCTTGAGTTTTTAAAATTTTCCTTTGCTTTTTATGGAAAATCCGAGAGCAAAGAATGAGGGGGGAGAAGATGATGTTTGCTTGGTTGCTTTCCCTTTTTGTTTTGTTAATTAACCTTTTACCATGGTAAAAAAATGAATGGCTTAAAATCAACCAACAATTCCTTCCCTTTTTGGTCATGCTTATGTCATCCTTCTATGTCATCTTGTTACACTTGTCCTTCTCTTGTTGGTGTGATGACATCATCATCCACTAACCCCTTTGATGAACTCCTAATCACTTGGCTAATGATCGCTGATATGTTATACGGTTCGCTTAACTTTCGTTCTCGTTTATCATTTGAGGGATCATACCCGGGATCTTATTACTTGGGTTCCCTTAACCTTTCCCAATACATTATATTCCTTTTTATGATCCCCTCTTATAATCCTTCAATTTAAATCCTTTTTATCCTGTTACCTTATACTCAATTCTTTCGGTATCTGGTGGATTTTCGGGAAAAATCAAAGTGTTCGAATTTGGATTCTGACGATCTTTACATACACTTATATACCATATAGAGTACTAATAAGATCTCATAATAACAATAAAAGGACATCTACAAAATGAGGCATGAAAAGTTTTCTTATTCAGCATAATCAGCAAAATCACTATTCATAAGGGTTACAAAAAAGTCCAAAATTTTTGGGGTTATTACAGTCTCCCCTCCTTAAAAGGATTTCGTCCCGGAATCAGATAGAAAATGAATAGGGATACTTTCTTAGCATTGCACTTTCTAACTCTCAAGTCAATTTTCCCACATTGTGGTTCTGCCACAAACCCTGACTAGCATGATAACCCTTCTTCTAAGCACTTGTCCATTTTTGATCTATAACCCTTCCTGGTTGCTGCATATAGGTTACGTCTGGTTGCATGTCTATACGCTCATATGCCGCTATTTATCTGGCATCCGGATTACACTTCCTTAACATTGATACATGGAACACGTTATGAACTTGCTAAGGTTCGGGGTAAGGCTAGCTCTTATGTCAACTTCCGAATACGACTTAATATATCCAAGGGTCCAACAATTTGTGGGCTTAGCTTTACTTTCTTTCCGAACCACATCCATCCTTTCCAAGGGAATACCTATAACAGCACTAGGTACCCTACTTCCTATTCTTTGTCCTTTCGTGTCACTTCAACATACTTCTTATGTTCATCTTGGGCTACTATCAGCCGTCCTCTGATTAGATCTATTATATCCTTGGTCCTTTGGACTACTGCGGGTCCGAGCATCTTGCGCTCTACAACTTCATCCTAACATAAGGGAGATCGACATTGTCTTCCCTCAAGGATCTCATAAGGCGATACCTCGATACTGACATACGATCGATTATCGTAAGAAAACTCAATCCGCGTTAATTGATCATTCCAAATTTCTTTCAAGTCTATTGTATAGACTCTCATTATCTCATCTAGATCTACAACTTTTTCTTCTCAATACCCACTCTTTTCCAATTCGTAATCGTTACTATCTTCCGTACCAAATTTTATACTGATTACACTTTTGCTCGTTAGCGTTCTATAACCTTTTAATAATCGCGTCAACCTTAGTATCACGAATGCGTTAGAATCGGAATACCACCATACTTGGTACCACTTCATCTCTAGCTGCCTCCATCTTCGAAAGCTTGGTCCTTCATATAGAAGTAAAAGAATTTATTGAGAGATCACTATGATCATGAACACTTGTTATATCGCATAGTTAGTACAGAAGGTGGCCAGCCTTTAGTACTTGACAAGCAATTAAATAACATGTGGTATCCTACTAAGCTTCTATCACACAGATAGATAGTCATTCGAAAATACCTCCCCTTCTGGAAGGGTTGTTCTTCTCAGATTACATGTAATGAAAAGAAGAGAAAAGAACGAATTAAAGAGAATGGTATATATGTAAAAAAATACTGCCACAAAATATCTGGCTTGGAATCTACCTCTGAACTATAGAGGTTTGTCATAGGAGAACCAAACATATACGTATATATATATATATCAACATCAAGTATTATAGCATCGTATTTCACCTGTCTGAATATTTACTATTCCGTCCATCATTCTATGGACCCATGCTCTTGCTCGATCTTATAAACAATCACCGTTGAAACTCCCTTGACAGCAAAAATCGAATCTCGGATTTCATTCTAGACATCATAGTTACTAGAATCCATTGTTATTCTGTAACCTTCTTCGTATAGTAATACTACTCTTTATCGATAAGAAGGAATAAATATATCATAGGTAAATAATCGACTTAATTAGCCTATCAATGATAAATATACACCACCACGACCCGATTAGTGGTACTCACTCTCAACATCCATTCCAATACAACTCTCACTGTTGTAAGTAATCGGCTCATTACTCGCAGAATCATTCCCGCATTACTATGGCCCACCGTTGACCTACTGTAGTCATTCGTTTTCCATGAAGTTTGAATAGCTATCCATACGGAGTCCATTCATATCATATTGAATCCTTCGAAGGAGGTAACATAATCACCATTCATGATTCGTGAAGAACATTACTGATCCTGACGTACATACATGACATGAAGCAGATAAAATTGCAGAAGAGTTTCAATCAAAGCAACAATAGCAGGCTAATACCATTATTAACCATATTTCTTTACTGGGAGACATGAAGCTCAAAGGTTCATTTAGTCCTTTCGTAACATGCTCCTGGCTTATTTCAAGATAGGACCTTCTAAGATAGAAAGCCCGCTCACGGCGATTACATGAATTAAATCTTTACCAAACTACTATTATGGTTGAGTACCGCACAGTCATCAGAAGGAATGTCAATCTTTCACACCATAATACAACCTTCACGGCTTCAACCATCATCACTGCATTCCTCTGGCACGAGTGCCTATAATTATTCTCTTACCTTTAAAGTGTCGGCCACCTCTTTGGCCTTTCCTGATAGTAAAATTTCCTTACAATCAATGTCATTTTAACCACCTCCAAATAAATTTTCTACCTTATTTTAATCACTTCTTATGTGAAGATTGTTTCCTTAAAATCTGATGAGTAAAAAAAATATCACCATTTTTCCATAAGTTATTGCCTTAGTCTTTAGAGGTTAATCATTGTCACGACTGACTCTCGATCATACTTAGGACATCTTTTATATTAGGTCCTAATTTCCTTGAACAATTTCGACCATTACTGGTTCGATCCATACTTTCTCGTGGTTTAACACGTGCCCCACATGGCATTATTATAATTACGTCATATTTCCTTCATCAATATTTATATTTTTGAGAACTTTGAATATTACCTTTTTCTCCTTGTAAAACCTCTAAGGTTATCCTTAAATCCTTCATCAGGTACACCCTAGGCACAGGGCATATCAAGATACCATTTACTAATACCAGAATCATTGTCTATATACTTCTGAAAAATTTCTCCACTGATCCATAAAGGTTGTTGTTACCTTAATCCTTTTCAATTCATACTGTCAAAACTCATACTATCCCTATTACGGGTGAAATGCCAACCTTTATGCATTCCCCTAGGATTCATTTTAAGTTACTGATGTTCTATCCTTAATTCCACCTTTAAAAAAAGTAAATGCATCCTTCCATGGATAAATCAAGTCATATATCCCTGATAAGGGTATCTTATTCAATCATTCCCACCTCGATAGTATATGCCTAATTTCACAATAACATCTGTATTCAAAATGAGGTCAATCAATATGGCCTCCAAAAGATAAGAACAGTTATCCGTTTTTCTTGCCTGATTCAATAATGACAACATGGATGTTTCGGAAGATATTGGTCGTGTTCAACGTGAACTTCTTCTTAATAATTTCTCATTTACTTTTGTTGTTTATCTCAACAGCCATCTCAATGTTGGGATATCTTTCATACATGGCGTCTCCCTTTCTGGGTATCAAGCCACCGGTCTTACACTTCACATTCTTGAAGGTCACTTCCTTTATCCAATTTTCCTAATTTCTTACTTCCTTATCTCTTTAGTCTATCCGCGTCTCATTATTTATCCTTCGAACTATCTCAAGGTTTCCTCGAATCCTCCCAACTTACAGGGGATAAAATATATGTATCTCTTATGCCTTCAACCATCAATTTTAACTCATGGTGAATCACCCTCATCCTGACGATTACATATTTTTCTATTTCTATTGTTACGAGTCTTTAGGGTTTCCTCATACCCAACTCCCTTATCATTCCTCAAACTCTATTGCCTTTATATTCCTTTATACTCCTTCCTTTTTCAGTATTTTATTTTCATTTATATTACAACAATTACATGAACCAACACAACATAAGCATTGATTTCAAACATCCCGTCATTCTGGATTCGTGTCCTCAAAACGAATCTTGACAACTTTTACAACTTAGGTGCATAATTCATCATACTCGTCCGCTTTTGTTCTGGCTCTAAAGCTTTTACACTACCTCCATAACCTTGGGAAGTACTTTCCCGAAAATAATTGTCTGAACTTTAATCAATTTATTATAACCTCTGGTTCCGTGCCTTTTTTGGCCTTTCACCAACGGGTGGCCTCTCTCTTAGGAGGGTAAGTGACAAAAACAGTCTTTTGTAATTCGTCAATCATTTAGAATCTCAAATGATTCCTATATTTCCTTTAGCCAGGCTCTTGCCTCGACTGGGTCAACCTGTTCCTTGGAACTCTGAGAGCTTAGCGACTTAAAGGTCATGAAAGAATTATCTACCGCATTGTTTCCTCAAGGTGGTGGTTGGGAATAAAAGTATAAGTTTTGTTTAGGCAGGTCCATAAATTTCCCCATAGGAGTGCCATCCTGGTTCTCCCTATCTTGCTCGACTTCTGTTTTCTCAGTATGAAATGTTTTCTCATCCTCCCCATAATCGGGGTCATCCAACATGTTTTAAATCCTCATTTTCCACTTCATTATGTTATGGGTTCCTTCTACCTTGATGGCGTCCTCTATGACTATCACATTCAGGGTTTGCCCTAAATCTTATTCCTCGAACTATGACTATCATCTAAGATCCAGTCCTTAAGCTCTTGAACATTTGGAACCCAAATTCTGTAGGGATACCTCATTATTCCCTCATCATCTTTCTAGGTATTAATCTCTTCTCCGGTCATTGGTTCTCTACCTCTATTCATCACTTTTTTCTTGGCACAATATGATCTTCTCCAATAATTCGGGCTGTATTGTAATCTCAAACAGCTTTTCGGTACCGGCTCCGGTTACCTTCACTTCTATTTCTATTTTATCAAAATCTCTTATCAACTCTCCCAAAGACATTTTCATCTTGAGTCTCTCTTTTATACTAAGGGCATTAGCCACCATTTTGGCTTTCCCTGGATGATAAAGAATCTCATAATCGTAATCCTTGATTAGCTATAACCACCTCCTCTGGCGCATGTTGAGCTCTTTCTGCGTGAAAATGTACTAGAGAACTTATGGTTTATGTAAATCTCGCACTTTTCTTCATACAAGTAGTGCCTCCAATCTTTAGGGCAAAACTATTGCCACGAGCCCAAGCTCATGGGTGGGGATATCGAATTTTATATTCCCTTAATTGTCTTGACGCGTACGCGATTACCTTGCTGTGTTGTATAAGAAGCACCCTAATTCCTTATGTGAAGCGTCACTACACATCACGAAATCTCCTTTTCCATCCGGAAACGCCATCATAGGGGCCGTCACCAATCTTTGCTTCAGTTCTTAAAAGCTGTTCTCGTATTTCTCTATCCATTCGAACTTCTCAGTCTTACGAGTAAGCCGCGTTAAAGGGGCTACTACCTTTACGAACTTGAACGAACCTCCGGTAGTGACCGACCAATCCTACCTCTGGTAGTTTTCCTAACCATGGTTATCAATTCCTCAGTGGTCCTTTATTCATTCTTGTCAGGATCCCCCACGGGATCCTCCTCAGCAACAATCCCTTCTAGGATAACATCCTCAACCGCTACATCTTCAATATGAACATCATCCGATCCCTCGTTAGGACGCTCTATCAGATCCACAATCTGATCCCCAATATGTAGTAAAACATCATCGCGCTGTTGCTCCTCAACCTCAGAGTTCGGAGTCCTGCTACCATATACGATAACGAACTACGCTTCTATCACGATATTTATAAGGGGTCCCATAAGGGTTTTAACTGTCAGTACTATGTTAGGTAGTCCGACTATGAACTTGGCAAGAGTTCTTATTATCTTAGTGAACTTATTATTTTCACGTCACATCATCTCTGAGGTTTATAACGCTTAGCTCTGATACCATTTCTGTAACACCCCCAAATCCGGGGTCGGGGATCCAGGTTGTCACGAGTTCCATTTCCCTTAATAACACCCAATCTTAATAAACAACCAACTACTGCGTACTGTGACCCCACAATAAACACACACACCACAAGTTATAGTCTCAGAGATGAACATCCAAAAATAACACAAGTCATTTTATTCCACAATTATAAGCCATTACACCTCAAAAGGGTTTCTGAATAAATTTACATTTCTTTGCCATTATTACAATTCATAAATATACATCAGTCTGGTACATCAAAAGTTGAAAGCCTAGCCTATTGGTAGTTCCTACCTCAGCTACAGCGACATCAACGCCTATAGGAAACTGCGGAATGTTTCCTATCCGCTCGCGAATTGGGAGCTTGGTCCTGTTCATCTTGTCTATCTGATGTTGTGTGATGAAAGAAGAAAGCAAGGGTGAGCAACAAGCCCACCGAAATAATATGTATAATAATTAACAATATATGAGCATTCTCATAGTACTCATGAAAGTCTTGGTCAAGAAGAAATGAACTAAGTTGATATCTTAACGCGACCAAGTCACAAAATATTCAGTATATATATACCTATATACTTTTCACAATCCTTGAAATCCTCTGACATGTATAATATACACAGAGTTCCAATTTATAATTGTATAAAAATATCATTGCAAGGTGATCTCATATATCTAACCTTGTCTCAACGTTTTTCTGAAAACCTTTGTTATTCATAAGATAATCCTTAACTAGATATAAGTTGAAAAGATGAAGTTACAAGATACTCCAATATACTTATATCTTTTCCGAATACTACTTGAACTACCACCATTCAAGTTATAATTAGCTCATCCCATAGATGAAGCTACACGACAAAACTTGTATAGAATCTATCTTTGAAATATCATCAAAATGAAATGAAGTTACGAATACTTCATTTGATGAAAACATCATTTTGAAAACTCAACCCTGCCAACACTTAACAATCGCCCAGCCCTAGCCTTTCTATCGAAGTGCTCTGGGTAGTGTTGCAGAAATATCCAATTGGATGATGAACTCATTACGGGATTTTGCCGTGCCAGGAAGACCACTCACGATGATCAGTCGTAGTAGTGCAACCCCACCATTTTCTACATGTAGACGAGAACCTGTCGGATTTACCTGTCAACCAAACACTGGACTCCTAAGGAATGGACCGTCTTAGCGGAACTTCCAGGCCATTTGGGCCAATATAATAAGGCTGGGCCGGCGCCACTCGACCACTTACGCCACTCCTAGTTCAGATGAAATCTATGACTCTGAAATGTAAAGCTCGTCCCCCCTTTCCCCAAGTAGAAACTTGTTGATACGGCTCCACCAAGAAGTCGTATCTAGTTGGAAAGGAAAACTCACCGATATTTCCCAGGCGGTGCCTGTTAATGGATTAACTTGTTCTAAGAATTTTACTTCCCGAGTGTTGGGTAAGTAATCAAAAACTCTTTTATCAAAACAGCAACCTTGTTGCGAATATAAAATACACTACAGAGCCGGATCCCATAGGTTTTGAGCGAGTATTTAAATCCCCTTCGAAAGGAGGATCTTAAATATAAATAAGCGGAGTCATAAGTCCTCGAATGAGTATTCAAAATAATATTCATTAAATAAATAAAGTTATCGAATAAACTTTATTCGATTAATAGTTTTGAAAACTATTTATATATATATGTAAAAATATACATATATTATACTCGGGAGCACCGACTCCCGGTTTAGAAAAATGTTCACCTTCGGGTCCCCTATACTAAGGGTATACGCAATTACTACTTATCTCTAGCATAGGTATTATGCAATTTATAAGCAATTGAATCAAGAATTAGATATCAAGATTACGAAACAGGCATACATATATATCATATCAACATGCTCCAATATATCGCAAGGTTTGCTAATAACAATAATGCACTTATCACAAGATAATGCATATATATATACATCACGACAACAGTATAATGGGTAAAAAACTTGCCTGAGTGCTCCCGGATACACTTAAGCTTAGAGTGGGTCTGATAACCTATGAACAACAACATAAGTTGGAATTAAACCCCGGTCGCTTAAGAAACTAGACTTTAACCATTTGAACCCTAACGTTCGCTTATGGTCACTTCTTACGCTTAACGAATCACATAAGTCATTCGAGTACCCTCGGCTCCACCATTTTTAATAATTTAACCATTAAGAATTTTAAGGCGATTCTTTCGCGAGTACCCTACTAACTGCCTAATCCACTTTAAACAATTATTTCATACTCCAATTAGTCATTTAAGGGCCTTAACCAAGGTTTCAAAGTAAGGCGAGGGGTAATGGTTCGTTTACGAAACGCCGTTACTTAAAACGGTCGTTTCTCCTAAACCGTACATCGGATTCAAGCGAACCACATATCAAAACGAAGCTCGTAACATGAACTATCTAATCATGGCAATGGTCAAAACCTAACAGTGAGTTCACGGGTCCTAATGTTAAGAACAAAACCAGTCTAGGGTAAATCGGGCATCACGACGACTATGTTTACGTGATTACCAAATTTAAACCATTCCAATCAATTCACAATTCAACCCACAATCACCACTACAACCAAACTTCATCCATTCTTTACTTCAACAGCCCCAACAACTCAAGATTTCCAATTTATACTACTTCTCAATCATGAACTAAGAGCTTACTTAAGTCCATTAACTAATAATCAAGATTTACCATTCCAAAAACATTACAAAACCAACCAATCTCTAAATTTTCAATAACCATGCTTCTCATGAACCATACTACTCATAACAAGCTCTAAACATGAGTACACACCCATTACACTTAACCCATCATCTAAACATTATGAAATCCAAACCAACAAAACTTAATATTAAGGGTTTGAGAAGTTATACCTTCCTTGGAGAGTGGAGAATCACTTAGGAAGCCTTAAGTAACCCCTAACTATCTCTACTAAGCTTGGATCTTGAAGAAAATATAAGAAAACACAAAGTTAGTTTCTTGAAAACACTATTCACCAAGAACTTTGATAAATTGATTAGCTTAGTAAACCTTGGAATCTTGGCTTCAAACTCATAACATAACTAAGTCATGAATTATGGAAGCTAAGAAAACAAACCTCTTAATTTTTGAAGGTGTGTAGCTTGAGTTTTGAAAATTCTCCTTTGCATTTCATGGAAAAGCCGAGAGCAAAGAATGAGGGGGGAGAAGATGATGTTTGCTTGGTTGTTTTCCCTTTCTGTTTTGTTAATTAAGCTTTTACCATGGTAAAAAATGAATGGCTTAAAATCAACCAACAATTCCTTCCCTTTTTCATCATGCTTATGTCATCCTTCTATGTCATCTTGTTACACTTGTCCTTCTCTTGTTGGTGTGATGACATCATCATCCACTAACCCCTTTGATTAACTCCTAATCACTTGGCTAGTGATCGCTGATCTGTTATACGGTTCGCTTAACTTTCGTTCTCGTTTATCGTTTGAGGAATCATACCCGAGATCTTATTACTTGGGTTCCCTTAACCTTTCCCAATACATTAAATTCCTTTTTATGATCCCCTCTTATAATTCTTGAATTTAAATCCTTTTTATCATGTTACCTTATACTCAATTCTTTCGGTATCTGGTGGATTTTCGGGAAAAATAAAAGTGTTCGAATTTGGATTCTGACGATATTTACATACACTTATATACCATATAGAGTACTAATAAGATCTCAGAATAATAATAAAAGAACCTCTACAAAGTGAGGCATGAAAAGTTTTCTTATTCAGCATAATCAGGAAAATCACTATTCATAAGGGTTACAAAAAAAGTCCAAAATTTTTGGGGTTATTACAAATTAACTATTTATGAATAAAATTAATTAATTAAATGAAATAATCAATTAATTAAACCCATAAATAAGTAACTAAAATAAATTATGAATAATTAAATCAATTTGAGTTTTGAAAATAATAATACAATAAATAATTTTTAGAAATTTAAAATAATTAATAAAATAATTTTTTCGTAATTAAAATAATAAGCAAATAATTTTTGAAAATAAAATAAATGATTTTTAAAATTAAAAGAAATAGTTTTTAGAAAATAAAATTGAATTTTGATTTATTTTTAATCTGAAAATTTGGGAAACAGTTTAGAGAAACGGAGTTAGGGTTTATAAGGATCGAATCTGGGTTTTAAAATAACCCAACGGGTCGGGTGGCGGGTCATGAAGAACAGCCGCCGGACACCCGCCGTTTTCTGGGAATTTCCCAGAATCCGGTCGAATCCCAGCCGGTGTTCAAACTTCCGGCTACTCCTAATTCAACACCAAAACAACACAATTCCAGAGGGGTTTTGACCCGTTTTCGTTCCAAATCATCACATCAGGTTATTCCCGATATCAACACTCACAAACAACGAACAGAGCTCCGATTCCAGCAAGAACCAAGCTTTATCCGGCGACCTTAACAGAAAAATCACGAATTCAACAATCCTGAACCAAACTCAGTGATTCCGGTCTTAAATTAAAGCTTATATCAATTACAACCTCTTCTAATCTTCAAAATTATAAAGAACATCACCATAATATCAGAAATCGAATAGAAAAATCAAGAAAAATTAAGAAATTGAACTTACCTAAATCGTAATCAAAACTAATGAAATAAAATACTAAACTACTCCTTGCAGTCCTAGGAACAATTATAAATCAACCAAATCATCAAACAATACTTCTAAAATCAAAAACGAATTTAGACAATAAACTAGAAAAATCGAATTTACAGAATACTACACATCGGGTTATGAAATTGGTACCAATAGAAAGCTCTCATCGAAAGGATGATTTTGAATACTAGAACATCTGATTTGGTTTGCTAGATCGATCAAAAACCGTGATTGAAGTTGAAGAACAAGATTTCACCCCCAATATTGTTCATGAATTTCTGAAATTTTCTAAAAAAGAATGAATAAAATAAATGATTGGATGGTATTTATATGTTCACATAAATTATATCCCAAAATAAATTGAGGGTGTTTTTATCCCCTAATTATAATAATTAGATCCAAAAATAATAATTATGTGGAATAATTTGAAAAACGATAAAATAAAAATTTAATGTCAAAATTTCCCAAAAATTGCGAATAATTCGAAAATGCAAAGATATTGGGTATTTGAAATATGAATAATTTTATAAAAATAAAAATACGAATTTTGTGGACTTTAACGTCCCGGTCCGTTCATTTTTGAAAACAAACACGATACTTAAATGAACAGAAAATTTCAAAACACGTAATATACAATCAAATGCACATAAACGAGATAAAACAGATACCTTGATATAGACATAATTATATACGAGTCCAAATTATAGATCGATTCATATAATTATCGTATTAACACATATTAACCAATCAAAAAATTTACTGGTTCATACGGGAACACAAATAACAGTTATAACACATGATATTATGGAAATAATCATTTTAACTTATATAAACGCACAATATTTATTCATTCAACATAAAATATTCATATAATTTTCCCGGATATTACACTTAATCACAAATAATTAAACTTTATTTTAAACAAAATATTGCACAAATAGATTATTGCAGATGGATGTTACAAATAAATCCAAATAATAGAAGTAAACTTCATAAAATCATTTTAAAATCTCAAATCATCAAAATAAACCTAGCTGTTATTTTTAAAAAGTCCCTTGGCCTATTTTAAAAAATAATAAAGCAAATCTCGCACCTTGATCACATTTGTATAATTTTATAAAAATGATTAAAGATCAATAAAATCCTTATAAAATCATTTGAAATACCACCGAGCGCAAATTTGAACACGCATACATCAAATATCAGGTAGATACGGAAGATCATCAAATATAATTCACATTCGCACTCTTAAACACTTTAATCCCCTTTTAATACGTTTTCCGTTCAACTTGACGGCTCGACAACACAGCTTAATCCCTTAGCTAACTCATCAAACTGGAACGAGTTGCTTTACGTTCCCAGTTACTATTATACAACAATGACAATCAACCACAAAATCATTTATCCTTCAATTGATTAACATAATTCCACATAAACCATAATTATAGCACAAAACTATACTTTATTCATTTAATTACATCTCAAAATTTCTAGTCACTACAATCTACCCCCTAAAAGGATTTTGTCCTCAGAATCTAGTCTAAACAAATATATGGGGATACTTTTCCCACATTTCACTTTCTAATTCCCAAGTTAATTCCTCTATCTTAGGATTTCTCCACAAAAGTCTAACTAAAGGCACAACTTTATTTCTCAGCGCTTTCTCTTTTCGATCTAGGATTCATACTGGTTGTTCCACACTTGATAGATCTTGTTGAATTTCCACTGGTTCCAGTTCAATCACATGGCTAGCATCCGCATTATACCTCTTGAGAAGAGAGACGTGAAACATGTTATGAAGATTTTGCATTTGCGGAAGTAACGCTAACTCGTATGCCACTTTTCTAACTTGCTTTAATACTTCGAATGGCCCAATATATATTGGACTTAGCTTTCCTTTCTTTTCGAATCTGGATAGACCTTTCCATGGAGATATCTTTAACAACACTTTGTCTCCGATTTCGAATAGCACCTCCTTTCAATTTTGGTCTACATACTTTATTTGTCGATCTTGAGCAGCTACCAACCTCTTACGAATTGTTTCCACTTTCTCTTGCATTTGTTGCACTAGTTCTAGACCAATTATTTTGTGCTCACCAACCTCATCCCAATACGTAGGAGATCTACATGTCCTTCCATATAATGCCTCGTAAGGCGGCATGCCAATACTTGCGTGATAACTATTATTTTAGGAAAATTCAATCAATGGCAAATGATCGTCCCAATTTCCTTTAAAATACAACGTACAGGTTCTCAACATATCCTCGATCGTTTGAATAGTCCTTTCACTTTGTCCGTCTATCTGCGGGTGATACGCAGTGCTCATTTTCAACTTCGTTCCCAAATGATCAGGAAATTGTCACCAAACTATCGAGTTAAATCTCGGATCTCTAGCGGATACAATAGACACTGATACTCCATGACGCATTACGATTTCATCCAAGTACATTTTCACCAGCTTTTCCAATGAGAATCTTTCGTTAATAGGTAAGAAATGCACTGACTTCGTCAGTCGATCGACGATTACCCAAATCGTATCATGATTAGACTTGGTCTTTGGAAATCCTACCATGGAATCCATCTTGATATGCTCCCATTTCCATTCAGGTATGTCTAGTGGTTGAAGCAATCCACTCGGTCGCTGATGTTCTGCTTTTACCCTTTGACACATAGAGCATTTACTTATCCATTCTACGATTTTTCTTTTCATGTTTGGTCAACAACTCTCTTTTAAGTCCTTGTACATTTTCGTACTTCTAGGGTGAATTGAAAACCTCAAGTTATGCGCTTTCTGAAGAATCTCGTGCTTTAATTCCACACCATTAGGGATCCAAATACGTGATCCAATGCGGTATATTCCTTTTTCATCCTTTTTAGCTCTCATCTCTTCTCCTGTCAACTTATCTTTCTCGTGGTTAATCACTTGTTCTTGACAATATCGAATATTTTCCAAAATTTCTGGTTGAAATGTCATCGCACACATTGCTTCATTTACAAGTTCTGGAACTTGCACCTCTATTTCCAACTTCTCAAATTCTTTGATCAATTCTTCGGATGAAATTAACATATTCGATTTTCCTTCCGGATTAGCGCATCTGCTACAATGTTCGCCTTTCCGGGATGATAACTTATCGTACAGTCATAGTCTTTAATTAACTCCAACCATCTCCTTTACATCATGTTCAATTCTTTCCGCGTAAAGATATACTTTAAGCTCTTGTGATCCGTATAAATCTCACACTTTTCTCCGTAAAAACAGTATATCCAAATCTTAAGAGCAATTACAATTGCTGCCAATTCCAAATCATGCGTAGGATACTTATGCTCATGTCGTTTAACTGCCTTGACGCATATGCTATTACCTTTCCGTGTTGCATTAAAACACAACCTAGCCCTTTATACGAAGCATCGCTGTAGATTACATACTCACCCTTCTCGTTAGGTAGAACCAATACCGGTGTTGTTACTAACCTTTTCTTTAGTTCTTCAAAACTTTACTCACATTTATCCGTCCAAACAAACTTCTCATTCTTCCTTGTCAACTTAGTCAGTGGAACAACAATCTTAGATAAATCTTATACAAATCTTCTATAATATCACGCTAATCCGAGAAAAACTGCTTACTTCCGTGGGAGTCTTTGGCCTATCCCAGTTCACCACAGCTTCTATCTTTGTGGGATCTACTTTGATACCTTCACTATTGACTACATGTCCAAGAAAATGAACTTTCTTTAGCCAAAATTCGCATTTAGAAAACTTTGCGTATAACTTCTCTTTCCTTAAAATGTAATAACTCGAATTTTTTAGACTTTGTAAAATGCTTATTAAATAGCAACCCTGACAGACGGGAAAAAATTTTTAGCCCACACTATGTTGTGCATGAGAAATTGAGTTTCGGAGTTGATAACATGATTAAACGTACCAAATGAGTGTATGTAAACGCTATTAGTTTTCGAAGAAAACAAATTTTGAAAAATGACCATATTTACGAACCATCAAGGATTATGGGAATCACAAGATAATTACGAATTTAAAATTCTACGAATTTTTATCCAAGAACGATATTTCAAAACATAAAGAATGTATACAAAAGGATTTACACCGAGGACCGCTTACGAGAAATTATTACAAAAATGATTAAGCGACTGAACAAACGCGTAAACGAATAAATAAACGTATCGAACTAAATCAAAGAAGTAATCATGGCTAGGTTACCAAATCGTAACCTAAGTTAGGTAGGGATGATCACCTAAGCTAACAAATAGTAACCATGAATAGTGCAAGGGAGTACTTAGCTAGTAACCTAGCTTTGAATTTGTGCAAGCTAGCAAAAATATGTATTAGATATGCATATTTAGGATGCGATATACACACAAACACAATCTTTCAAGAGAAGCAACAAGAAGCATCAAAGAAATCTCTCTCTTCCTCCCAAACCATTCCATTCGGCCCTAGCAAAAAGGAGAAGAAAATCAAATTCAAAACCCCAAGTTCTAGACATGGAAAAAATCCCCCATTAATTCCCAAGATTCATACATCCTAAACTAAGGTAAGATAAATTTTTGAGCTCATTTTATTGAGGTTTGATGGGTGAAATAAATTCAAGAAAGATGATAATGAATAGTATGAATAATAACTTTTCTTTGGTTTCTTGATTTTAATGGTTGATCTAGGTAGCAAAAACCCTACCAAGCATTCCCAAGACTTCACCATCATCAAGAACACATATCAAGCTTTCAATAAAGGTATAAATATTTGACCCATCTTTATTTAAGGTTTAAGTTCAAGAATCTTTTGAAGCATAGTTGTAAACTTAGTTTTGGTGGTTGATTTGTTGTAGTCTTGATGTTTGGTTAATTAGTTCTAAGGTTGATTATTGTTGTCTCAAGAACATGATGTTCTTGAGAGGAGTTAGTGTGGTGATAGTATAGAGATTTAAGGCATAAACAAAACTCGGATCGTAATCGTAATATCGCTAAAACGAACAAAACACAACATTAAGTTTTTGCAGAAAGTCCCGAATGTGTAAACTGTAGTTTCTTGAAAAGTAAACTTGAATTATGATATAGAATGTTATAATCATCGTTTAGGCACTTGAATCGCTTGATTCCGATTTACGGATCAAAAGTTATGATCGTTTTAGTAAAGTGATTTATGCGACAAAAATTGCTACGAATTATGAACTTTGGGAATAGAAATGATCGAATAAATCATGAAATTTTTATAGAGAGTAATAAATAGAGTTCCTTAACTTCTGTAAAAATTTCAAGTGAAATTAAGGATTTTTCTATTTTATAAAAATATCGGAACCAAGACCGCGCGATTAGAAAACCGTTAGAAATTATAAGTGGAGCCGACGATGAAAATGTAAACGGACATAAGGTACTTCGAAAAGGAAGCGACCGTGACATGAATAATTACTTAAAGGGATAATAAGGGTATAGTGAGTTAAGAGGATGAATAATAAGTAGCATGTGTATATGAGTCGCCGTAAATAAGAACGAAATCGAATGAAACGGTTTATGTTTATGGTTATAGATTTTCGAGCGGACCCTAGAGCATCCTCCACCTCAAAGTACCCATGCAAGTTTACGAACCCAACTCCATATACTGTTGTGTTGTGAAAGGATTGTTTCATTATCTTTTGCATAAATGACATGCTTGCCATTATTCTCCAACGATTATTTATTTCGAACTCGATATATTATTAAAGATTACTTTAATTACTTAAACATAAATTAGTTGAGGAATATTATTTCAAATATTCTTTTAAAATATAATTATTCGAGGTTTAATTATTTAATAATTATTATTTAATTATTAATTATTTATTAAATGATTTAATATGATTTAAAAATCATAAAGCCCGATTTAAAATACTTTCTGAATTTCAGAAAATCATTCGAATAATTTCAAATCGTCGAAGAATATTATCTTGACTTATTTTAAATATTTTAAAAATAGTTTCAAAAGAAACTCCGTCTTATTTAATTATCTGTTGACAATGGTCAACTCACATCCTTAGTACTTCCTCCGAAAATTCTTGGAAGTATATATATATATACACTGATAAGATAAGATGTTTCTATCAGCAAGAAAAATGCTTAGGGAACTTTGATGTGGTTCGAGTTCTCGAGATATGATAGGATTCTTTTAAGGACTTGGAGGGTAGACTCTAGTACTATGTGTGCTAGGGAGACTACCAAAGATACCGCAGGCGAAGGTACTTTGTGTACTCAGGAACTTGTGAAGTATGTGTATACCCAAAATGGGACACGAAGCCCGAATGCGGCAAGGGTGATAACCGGGATACGAAGGTGTCGTCCTTCTACTAGTAGAAAAGGTTACTATTTCCGTAGTACGACTGATCATCGTATGCGGTGGCTCCAGTGCATGCCCAAAAATTTTCAATTGGAATTGTGATGCAATACCGTAACCCAAGCCTAGGTGCTGGGTTTACCATTAAGGTATTCGCCGGATAATAAATCCACTAAAGAATTATTTTTAAAAGAAGGTGTGTTATTCCCTAACAATACAACAAGAATTACAGAAGGGGGGGTTGAATGTAATTCTGGCTTCTTTTTGAGATTTTTAAAACTGTTCTAACTTAATAATATATAAGTGTTTGATTTACAAAGTGCGGAATGAAAGAATTATATAAATCAAAACACAAGTAATAAAAATAGAAGTCTTTAAAACTTTTTGGTGGATTTGAATGTATCCGCCAGAGATATATATATATAAAGAGAACCCTGTGAAGCTTGAATAGCTCACAACTGCTTGTACAAGTGAACAAACAAACTACAGAGAAATTCTTAACAGTTGCAGCTTTTTCTATTTCTCTTCTAAAATGTGTTTGCTTAGTTATTTGTTCTTCTAGCTACACTTAGTTTATATATCACCAAGTTTATATGGTAATACGATAGGATAATAAAACAAAACCTATCAAGTCTAACTCCATGATGCTTCACTACTCTATTTCAGTATCTTTGAATATCTTCATAATATCATAGAAATGGTAATGCTACTTTGTTCTCAAAACCCTGCTAAACTGGCTGCCACATTCCTTTTGCAAACACCCAACGCATGTGACTGTGTTGTCACTGTCAACAGATATTTGAATTGATCATCCGTCAGGTGCATGCTTATTATCCGCCGAGTAGCCTTGTTGATCATCCATCGAGTAGCTTTGTTGATCATCCGTCGGATAGCTATTTGACACTTGGCTCCATTTCATTTATGCAGAATTACAAGACATCTAATATTTACAGTTAATCAACCTAATCTGCATAGCTACTAGTAGTCAACAGGACTCATATGCTACTACAGAATTTACACAAAGTTTTTTGCAGAAACGTGCTACATTACTTACTGTTACATAAGCTACTCACCCGGTGGATATCAATTAGTCATCCGTTGGGACTATATTAAATCATCCGTCGTGACTATAATTGATCATCCGTCGGGTGCTACAAAATTCACTAATTTAAATCTACTAAGGCGTTTTGTTTAGCTTATCATCAATTATACAACATATTCCTAACAAGGTGTGTATCACCAAAGAAAACTATTTTTGAATAAAACATATTCATCATATATGGTATTATACTTGAATTTATCATACAGTCATTTCATACTATACATTATTATACTGGGCATTATAGCTCACACTTGTTTTCTTAAATTAACACAACACAACAGTGAATCAAGATGCCTATCATAAAACTCACAGCCATGAAACGGGTAGGAAACGACAAGTTATTCTGTAGGATGTTTGGTGTTGTACCTCAGGTAGATTGAATAAGCTGGATTGGTTTTCAGTTGTATTTGGACTGGTTTATTTACAAGTGTGACTTATGTAAGATAATAAATAAGAAATGAATATTTGGCCAACGAACTAACCTTACTTAAAGGTTATTTCTGTGGTAAGACTTAATTACTTTTGGGTTGTAATAATTATCACTTTTTGGATTGATTTAATATAGTACCGAATGGTTCGTTTCCAAGACAATAACCTATAAGTGTGTGTGTGTGATAAGTGTGGGGTCGTAAAGGTGTGAGTATTTATATATTGTGATATGAGATAAGTGGTATATAGCATTCAAGATGGCGTGGCCTCCTAGATCCTTGACCCCGGATTTTGGGGCGCCACATAAATAGTATCAGAGCCTTAGGTTATCAAATCTTGGAAAAGATAGAGTATAAAATACGTAGATATAAGAATAATAAATAATCAATTAGAGCTCAAGTTGAGTTCACCGTTGGGCTACATGGGTAGTCTTGACAGTTTTACCCTCAAGGGAATTCCGACTCTAAGTTAGTAACACGTTGCCTATTGTGTCAGGGACCAGTGGAGCCTATGGAGGAGGTTGACCCTGTTAATGATGTTATGGCCCCCAGAGCGTGACCCTACTCCAGGGCCGGAGGACCCACCTATTGATGACTCAAATGATGACCCTACATCAAGTACACAACATATTCCTAACAATCTCCCCCAATTTATGTCTTTTGGAATTGTAGCCATAAATTAAGAGAAACTTAATGATAACAAAACATCCTAAAATTACAGATTGAAAAATAGTAGATAAAACTGATAAGTGCTACAAAGTGCTAAAAATTGAACAATGCAAAGTACACAAAGAAATTGCTCACAATTGTTATCAAGGTGCAACTCTAGTCTGAGCAGATAAATTTATTTTCTTGATTGTATGGATTTCTTCCCAAACTTTCTGTTGTTTTCTTCTATCTGATTCTGGAGTTGTCTGTGGAATTCAAGTTCATCAGCTTCTGAGAGATCTAGCATTTCCTGCAATTCCAAAAGAGTCTCATTGCTAGAGATACTTAATTGGTCCTCCAATCTGAAGAATCTTCCAACTCCTTTTTCATCCTTCAATTCTATCAGCCAATAGGGCCTCAGATGCACTCTCTTTCATGTGAAGAGAATAGATAGAGTTTTTGGAAGTGCATCTTTGGCTCTAATACTCCTCAGCTCCTCCATCTTCTTTAGAACTAGTCTTCTTGCAGTCACATTATAACCATAATTCTTTTTGAATGAAGAGTAGACCTTTATTAGCACAGATTGGCTTTCTAGGAGAATCCTGTGAAGTGGCCATATGAACTCTCTTCTCCCTTATATTTGAATACCATCCTTTCAGGGAGATGTTTGTGAGAATCAATTCCTCTAACTTCTTACAATTCATCTAAGTAAAGGTTTATGTCAGAAAACTCCTTGATGTCACAGACGAACAACATGTTTCCCTTGTTGACTGTAGACTTAGCTTTGATTGAGGTCTTGGATTTGAGAATCACAGGCTTCATTTTCTTGCTTGCTCTTGTCTTTGTCTTCTTTGGATTGAAAATGGGTAAGTTTAGCTCAGGAGTTGGAAAACTATCCCAGTCTACTGGCTCATCCTTAGGAATAATTGGCTCACCATGAATATTCCTTGTTGGATCCACCAGTTTGAATTCTTCAAATGCCACATAGGGTTTTGTTGTTTGAGTTGTAGTTGTAGGTTTCTTGGGAATAGAGTCTTCCTTTTTCTCATCACTGAAGTCTAATTTTCTCTTGATTCTTTGCTTGTACCTTGTTTTCTTTGTCTATTGAGGTTCATCTAGCACTTTCTAATTTTGAGGTTTAGCAATCACAGATGGTTGTGCAGAGATCTCAATTGTAGTCTTCACAGCTTGAAGTTTGGCTAAGATAGCAGCTTGCTCCTTCTTTTGTTTGAGCTTCTTAGCATCGAAGGCAGCTTGCTTCTTTTCTTGCCTTATCCTCTCTTTTTCTTCCCTTTTGGCTTCTACAAACTGAGGGTGTCCAACCACCACACATATTTCTTTACCATTTCTGTAGATCTTTGCAATTCTCTTTTTAAGTGTTGAATCTGCTGGATCCTTGTAAAATGCAATTGACCTTGCCAAAAGCTTCTTCTCATCAGGCCTAGGTGTCTCAATCATAGTGTTCATGGGATTCTTGTCTGAAAACTTTGGATAGTTTCTTTTAGGATTCATGATTAAATCTGCTTTTGGAGATTTGATGCAGGAAGTTTGACCCTTTTCCAGATAGTTCATACTTATGTCATTCATAGAGATTTTTATGACTTGAGAGTGATGACTAAAGACTTTATCTGGTTTTTGAATTGGCCCAAACTTTTGTTGAATCTCTGTATCTATCTTTCTCCCCTTTTCTTTTAATTACTTCTCAACTGCTGCTATATCAATCTTTAACAGTTTGTCATCTATATTCAGTTTTGCTGCTACCAAATTTATGATATCAATGTTGTCCAGGGATGATGACTTTGTGAAAGCAATTGTTGGCACAATCACTTTGCTGACTTGTATGTTTAGCTGTAGCTCCCCCTCACTTGAACTTTTCTCCCCCTTTTGTTAGCATCAAGTTATTGAGTGGAGGGGAGTTAAGCAGCCACTAACTGTTAGAGTAGAGCAATTTGAGTTTCTTGATTGGTAAGTATTTTGGCCATTGACTTCTCTACATCAGATAATCTTGAGTCCATGGCCTCAACTTTTCTCGAGAGATCATTTTCCTTTCTGAGCTTATGAGCTATCTTAGTCATGGTAGTTCCAGGAATTCTAGCATCCAACCTTGCTATGAAATCCTATTTTACTTTAGAAATTTCTTGTTTGATCTCATCTACACTCTGACTGTGATTAAGAGCTTGGATTTTGTGTAGTTGAAGTTCTTCAAGGTGGGCTGTAAGTAGCTTCTTTGTGCTAGCATTATTAGATGATTGAATTGCTGTTTGGGTGTCATATATCAGCTTAAATAGTGTTGACTAGAGATGTGAGAAGGAACAATTTTTTGGTAGCATCCAGGCTGGAGTGTCTGCATCTCCCCCTATGCTCATGTTGTCTTCCTCACCATCCCCACCATCATCTACAAATGAATCTTCAGCCAACTCAAAATCACTGCCAGTATTGGAAGGCATAGCAGTGATTGCATCTTTTGCTCTTTGTAGAGATTGTGTAGTGTGCACATATTGTAGCATCCTTTCAGCCTTCTCATTGCCCTGTACAGCTAGAGTTTGGTAAGCTGTAGCAGGGTGAGTAAATGTCTCAGCATCTAGGGAAATAGAGTCTATAGCAGCTTGATAGTCTTGCTGAAATAGTCTTTTCCTTTCTGCTTCATTGACACTCATTGACTCACTTACAATGATTTCCATCCTTATCACTCCAGTACCTGCTTTTCTCTCATAATCTCTCTGGTTTTGCATCAAGGGCTCCCCTTGGCTTCCTACCCTCACACCCTCACCTTCACCATCTAAGGTGGGACTCCACTCACTCACTTTTGCCAGTCCTAAAGAAATGGACTGCATTGGTTCACTCTTTTTCTCTCCTTTTTCCTGGGAGAAACCCAGATTCTCACTTAAATCACTCCCTTCCCTCAGTCCTATGAGTGATTGCACTACTACTAAGTCTTCTGCACTTGTAAGAATTGAAGAAATTTGAAGTTGTGCAGAGACACCCGACGAATGATGAATATCCATCGGGTTAGTAGTATGGCTATCCGACGGATGACTGCTGTCAGGCTTATCCGTCGGGATACAATCACTACTCGACGGATGATGAATATCCATCGGGATATTAGAAATGAAAGAGTTTGGAGTGGAGACTATTGTAGACTCTGTGTAGATTGATGAAAATTTTGGCACAGATGTCTTAACAGTCTCATAAAGAAATGGTGAATGAGCCAACAAATCATCTAAAAGATGATGCTCACTTACTTGAATTTTTGGCTTCTCCAAGAGAGTTAAAGATGGAGAATTTGGAAGTGATGCATTGATCATGTCAACATCCAGTAAGTGTGAGTTGCTTCAATTATGAGAGATTTTGTATGTGACTCCACATTTATTGGAGCCACATCAACCTGACTTTGAGAAGGTGCAGTGAATGTGTCTTTAACACCAGTTTGCACTAAGTGTGTGCCCTATACATCCCCAAGGGTTTTTGGTTTATTCTTTTTGATATAGGTTTGGGGTGAGCTTGTGTCCCTTACCCACTTGGCCTGTGCTCTTGGCTAAGAGCTTTGTTCAATAGTCACATCCTTTTGGGAGGATGTAAGTAGTAATGAGCTTAAATCCTTTTTAAGCACTGCAGTTTGTTAAGAAACTGCGGTATGGCTAGGCTGGGAAACACTCACCTCTCCAACCTTATTCTTATGGCTTCTTTGATTTTCACCCTGTCCCTCACCTTTCTCACCCTCCTTCACACTCCCCTCTTTAGGTTTAGTAGATTTTACAACTGATTTCTTTTGAAAGAAATCAGAGGGGGCTTTCTTAGCTTTGGATTTAGAAACTCTTGTTGGTTTGGTAGCTTGGGTAGACATCTGTTTGGTCATTGGCACAGATATCATAGCTACACTAGAAGGCAAAGAAATGTGTGAAGCTGGAAGAGTAGAGACAGTAGAATTTACCTAATTTACCTGAGGTCCCTCCATTACGGGAAAATAGTACAAGGGCACCTCCTTGTGATGATTTGCTCTATTTAAATCTGCAATAATCCTTCTTTCTTGAACCCAACAATTCAGCTTGCTGGTTGGGTTCTCAATCTCAATATTCTCAATAAGATGGTTAGCAAGCATCATAAAGAATCTAGCATAATAGACACTTCTACCTCTCTTATTAAGTTATCCTAACTTAAAGCCTAACTCAAACAAAACCAAGTCACTGAAATTGAAATACTTATCAGTAACTAGCATGTAAAGCATGTTGAGAATGGATATATTGATAGAATCAAAGTTGCTAATCTTACCAGAAAATACTTTAGTTACCACATCACACAGATAACTCCATTTTTTCCTAAGACCCAACCTTCTAATTTCACTTAACTTAGAGGTAGTGAGTGCATAGCCCATAAAATTAAGCATGTTAACAATGTCAGTGTCTGTGTGTGGAGCAGTTACAGTATTATCACGAATCCTAAAGCATGCTTTGATAATTTCACTGTTTATGTAAAACTATTTACCTCTTAGAGTGAAAGTGACGGTCTTGTCTGTTGAGTTGTATACTGCAGTTGTCCACATCTCCTCTACAATCTCAGTAAATGGTGTGTGATTCCAGAATGACATAGTTGAGTTTGCAGTTCTTCACAAAATCCATCATTTTGTGATAGTCACCAGATTTCTGAATCTCCTTGTTTACCAAAGCTGAGAAGTTGTTTTTCTCATAGTTGTAACCGGTTTGAGACATGATTTTCACTACAGGTGCCATTGTCAGAGATTTGGAATTTTCACAGAGAGAGTTTGCTTTTGAGAAGAAAGAAGTTAGAGCAATTGAATCTTGAGAATGATAAAAGAAAAGAATGAAAAATAATTTAGCTTTTATACTATCTCAGAGATAAACTGACAAAAAAATTAAGTGAAATAAAGGACCAATAAAAATTGCTCAAAATAGTCATTTAAAAAAAAATAAACTATAAAAATTCCGTCACTTATCCGTCGTGTCATGCTTATAAACTGTAAGTATACTCGATGGATAATGTTCAGAAAATTAATGGCTAGGATTGAGACAATTTGACGGATGAAGATAAAACAGTTATCCGTCGAGTTATAAAATATTCCAGAAAAATGATTGATTTTTATTGACAAATTGTATTCCGACAGATAATCAAACTTGATGGATAATGATTATCCGTCAGGATGTAAATTTTGACTTAGCCAAAATTTCATCCAAAACAGAAAAAATAATTAAATTTCTGGCTGCATAACAACTTACAAAATATCTGAAATGATTCAAGAATAATTAAGCATACCTAACTCACCTACCAACCTTGAAAAGGTGGATTCATCAAGTGGCTTGGTAAATATATCTGCAAGTTGCTTTTCACTTGGAATAAAATGCAGTTCCACAGTACCATTCATCACATGTTCCCTTATGAAGTGGTACTTGATGTCTATGTGCTTTGTTCTTGAATGTTGTACTGGATTTTCAGTGATGGCAATTGCACTTGTGTTATCACAGAAAATAGGAATCCTATCCACTTGTAGACCATAGTCCAACAATTGGTTTTTCATCCACAAAATCTGTGCATAGCAACTACCAGCAGCAATGTATTCAGCTTCAGCTGTAGAGGTAGAAACTGAATTTTTCTTTTTACTGAACCAGGACACAAGCTTGTTCCCTAGAAATTGATAGGTTCCTGTTGTACTTTTTCTTTCTAATTTACAACCTGCATAATATGCATCTAAATAACCAGTTTGATCAAAACCGGAATCTCTAGGGTACCAAATGCCAAGTTTTGGTGTTCCCTTGAGATATCTGAAAATTCTCTTAATAGATACTAAATGAGATTATCTAGGATCAACCTGAAATCTAGCACAAAGATAAGTAGCAAACATTATATCTGGCCTACTAGTTGTTAAGTACAGAAGTGAACCAACCATGCCCCTATAACTTGAAATATCCACAGACTTTTCAGTAGTGTTTAATTCAAGCTTAGTTGCAGTGGCCATGGGAGTTTTTGCAAATGTGCAATCCATTAGATCAAACTTCTTTAAAAGATCATGAATGTATTTAGTTTGACTAATGAATATTCCATCACTAACTTGCTTAACTTGCAAATCAAGAAAGTAAGTTAGTTCTCCCATCATGCTCATTTCATACTTACTTTGCATCAATTTGGAAAACTTTTTGTAAAGTTTTTCATCTGTACAGCCAAATATAATATTATCTACAAAAATTTGAACAAGTATACTAGAGCTATTAACATATCTAAAGAATACAGTTTTATCAATAGTAACTCTTGTGAAGTGATTTTCCAAAATAAACTTTGATAAAGTGTCATACCAGGCTCTAGGTGCCTGCTTCAGTCCATAAAGTGCTTTCAAAAGATAGTAGACATGATTTGGGAAATTTGGATCTTCAAAACCAGAAGGCTGACTACTATAGACTTCCTCCTCCAAATCTCCATTCACGTACATCTGTAACAGTCACAATAGTATTATTTGATATTCATTTGATAGACCTTGAAATTGGCATGAGCTGCATAGGCTAAGAAAATTCTGATGGCTTCAAGTCTTGCAACAGGAGCAAAAGTTTCATCAAAATCTATTCCTTCTTGTTGACAATAGCCCTTACAACCAATCTAGCTTTATTCCTTACTACTATGGCATTTTCATCCATCTTGTTTCGGAATACCCATTTGGTGTCAATTGGATTCTTTCCTTTAGGCTTGGGCATCAGCTTCCATACTTTATTCCTTTCAAATTGGTTTAACTCCTCTTGCATAGCTAAAATCCAATCAAGATCCAACAAAGCTTCTTCTACCTTCTTTGGTTCTTCCTTAGATAGGAAGCTCCTATATAGACATTCTTCTTGAGTTACTCTCCTTGTTTGAACTCTAGAAGATACATCACCAATGATGAGCTCAAAGGGATGATCTTTTGTCCATTTCCTTTGTTGAGGTAGATTAGCTCTAGATGAAGAGGCCTCATTGTTGTCTTCATGTGTGACTGAGTTTTGATTATTAGAAACTCCCCCTGAGTTTGTGAATCTTTTACTTGAGAAAGGGGAATTTTTTGTTAGTGATCTATTTTGATTTTCAACTTCTCTTAATGACCCGACGGATGGTGCACTTTGTGTACCGACGGATGAGGCTGATTGTCTCCCGACGGATAACGTAGATTGTCTCCTGACGGATGAAGCATTTTGCAACTAGACAGATGCTGAATTTTGTGCTTCATTAGTAGTAGATTTTTCTGCATTATCCTTTTCCATTCTTTCCTGATCACTTTCATCATCACTGTCATCACTAACCATCTCCACATTATCAAATTTGAGGCTTTTATGAGAATCTTCATCTTGTAGTCCTTCAATCATTTTATCATCAAACACAAAATGTATTGATTCCATAACAATGTTGGTTCTCAGATTGTAGACTCTATATGTTTTTCCCACAGCATATCCAACAAAAATTCCTTCATCTGCTTTAACATCAAACTTCCCATGATGATCAATTTGATTTCTCAAGATATAACATTTACAGCCAAAGATATGAAGAAATTTAGAGTTGGCTTCTTGTTCTTGAACAATTGATATGGTGTCATGCACTTTGCTTGATTAACCAAAGAAATATTCTGAGTGTAGCAGGCAGTATTCACAGCTTCAGCCTAGAAATATGTTGGTAACTTTGATTCTTCAAGCATTGTCCTTGCAGCTTCAATAAGAGATCTATTTTTCCTTTCTACCACTCCATTTTGTTATGGAGTTCTTGCTGCAGAAAACTCATGCATTATCCCATTTTCTTCAAAAAAATGATCTTATCACAGAATACTTGAACTCAGTTCCATTATCACTCCTGATTCTTCTTACTTTGAAATCAGGATGATTGTTGACTTGCCTTATGTGATTGATGATGATTTCACTAGCCTCATCTTTAGACTTTAGGAAATATGTCCAAGAGAACTTTGAGAAATCATCTACAATTACTAGGCAAAATCTTTTCCTAGAGATGGACAACACATTGACTGATCCAAAGAAATCCATGTGTAGCAATTGCAAAGTTCTTCAATTGTTGAATCAAGCTTCTTTCTAAATGATGCTTTAATCTGCTTTCCCTTTTGGCAACATCACAAAGTCCATCCTTAGAAAATTCCACTTGAGGAATGCCTCTAACCAGTTCTTTCTTGACAAGCTCATTCATGGTCTTGAAGTTTAGATGGGATAGCTTCTTGTACCACAACCAACTTTTATCTTGACTTGCTTTACTGAGAAGACAAGTAACAGATTCTGCATTTGATGAGTTGAAGTCAGCTAGATACACATTTCCTCTTCTCACACCAGTGAGAACCACTTTGTTGCTTCTTTTGTTAGTCACAACACAGACTTCTAAATTAAAGGTTACTGAATTGCCCTTATCACAAAGCTGGCTGATACTCAGCAAATTATGCTTGAGACCATCCACTAGGGAAACCTCCTCAATAATGACATTGTCTTTTGAAATCAAGCCATATCCTATAATATAACCCTTGCTGTCATCTCTAAAAGTAATACTTGGGCCAGCTCTCTCCTTGAACTCTGTAAAAAGGGTAGAATCTCCAGTCATGTGCCTTGAACAACCACTATCCAGGTACCAAAGATTCTTTTTGTTTCCCCGCACACATCAAACCAAATCAAGTTGATTTTGGTACCCAAGTTTCTTTGGGTCCTGCCTTGTTAGATTTCTTCTTTTGTTTCTTAGGTTTGATCTCATTTAACTTGGGGATATCTGATTCATCCTTACTCATCTGAGTTGGACCTTTGAAACCAGTCATTAAAATAGAATTATCATGCACATTTTGATTAATTGGATAAGGCATGCTATTTGCAAACATGTTATTCCAATAAGGCATGCTAAATGGAATTTGAGGTATACTAAATACTGCATAATAAGGATTAGGTGCAAATGGCATATTAGCAAATTGAGCATTCATATTCTGAGCAGATATAGCATTCATAGGCATAGAAGGCATGACATTCATGTTGGGAAAAAAAGATGGTACAGATATAGGAGTATGCATGGCAAGTTTGCAATTAACAGACAAATGATTAATACTACCACACTTAACATAGATTTTTCTTGGAGCATACTTATCAGGTGTGTAGTTGTTATGTTTGTTAATCCCTACTTTCCCATTTCTATTGTTTTTCCTTTTAGTTTCTGTTTTAACCTCAATCTTTTCTAATCTGTCATTTAATTGCTTAATGGACAGATGACCAACATTCACTTTTTTCTCCTTCTTCACTTGACTTGATTCTCATGAAATAAAGTTTTTGGAAACTAATCCATATTTTCATTTAACTTGGCAAGTTTGGCTTTGCTCACAGGTTTGCTCACAGCCGACGGATGAGGATTCATGTTACTCGATGGATAATCCTTTTGATTATCCGACGGATGACTCTTATCATCCATCGAGTCTACATCTGTTAGCAATTCTTCAACCAAATTGGATTCCAGCTTCTCCTTACTCTTTTTCCAGGCTGCATCACAAAAGGACTCAATACCTTGAACTTAAGTGATTTGAGCATGGGCATCTCTGGATGATTTCCATGCTTTAATCACTTCATGTTCTCGTTCAAGCTGCTTCTTCAAAATCTCCTTTTTCTTCAAGGACTCAGTTAATTCATCCTTAGCAATCTTACATTCAGTTCTCAATTTTTCAAATTCAATAAACTGAGACTCTAGCACATTATTCCTCTCACTTAAAAACAGATTATTTTCTTTGATTTTAGCATTTTCCTTAGTGAGGGACTTAAGTGTAACACGCAAATGATATAATTTTGTAGACATGTCATTAATTGCATCATTACACTCAACTTTAGATAAATGTGCTAGGTCAGTGGTGAATACCTGATTACTTAAAGAATTTGTTTTTGTTTCATCAGACTCGGCCATTAGGGTTAGATTGACATAGCTGACATCTACATCCTCATCCAATCCATCTTCTGCCCAGTCATTTTCTTGTGTAATGAAATCCCTTTCTATTTGATTGAGCAACTCAAAATACTTCCGTTTATAATCCACAGGCTCAAACTTCTTTTTGCTGGAATCTGACTTTCTACACTCACTGGCAAAATGCCCTGCCAAGCCACATTTGAAATTTTTGAATTTTGATTTATCCACCATGTTTCTACTTGGCTTAGCTGCTCCAAAGTTCTTCTTGAACTTGAGCTTGGCAAATCTTCTGGAAAGAAATGCAAGATGTTCATCAATATCATCCATATCATCTTAGATCAAATGATCTTCAGTTTCAGCTACCATCCCCTTACCCTTGTTCTCACAGACCCTTGAAGTAGACTCAACAGCTTCTACCTTCATCTCCTTCTCCTTTTCCAACTCAGCAACCAGTGCTATGGACCCTCCTTTCTTCCTTCCTTTCTCCATCCTCTCATCTTGCTCTATTTCAAGCTCATAAGTTTTCAAGATGCCATACAGTCTCTCCAAGGTAAACTCCTTGTAATCCTGAGAATTTCTCAGTGAGGCTGTCATTGGTTTCCACTCCTTTGGAAGAGATCTAAGGAACTTGAGATTGGAGTCTTTTGTCTGATAGACTCTTCTATGCAACTTCAAAGCATTTAGTAGTTTTTGAAATCTACTAAAAATGTCAGTGAGAGACTCACTATCTTCACAGTGAAAGTGCTCATATTGCTGAATTAGCAGCTGCATCTTATTCTCCCTTACTTTCTCAGTAATATCACAGATAATCTGAATTGTGTCCCAAACCCCCTTGGCTGTTTTGCAGTTAATGATGTTATCAAACATATCACCATCAACTCCATTGAATAATATATATTTATGGCTTTCTTGTCTTTCCTGACTTGCTCAATATCAGGATCTGACCATTCATGCCTAGGCTTGGGAACTGATGGTTCATTGCCTATTGCAGTTCTCATTGGCACATAAGGACCTCTCTCTATGCAATCCACATAGGCCTCATCTTGAGAAAAAAAATGTAGGTGCATCTTCACCTTTCAGTGGTGATAATTGTCTTTGTCCAGAAATGGTATCTTCACTCCAACATCCTTCTTGTTCATCTTGTTGTTTTGTTGTGATCTTTAAACTCTTTGTACTTCAAGAGCTTGCTCTGATACAATTGTTATTCCCTAACAATACAACAAGAATTATAGAAGGGGGGTTGAATGTAATTCTGGCTTCTTTTTGAGATTTTTAAAACTGTTCAACTTAAATATATATAAGTTTTTAATTTGCAAAGTGCGGAATGAAAGAATTATTTAAATCAAAACACAAGTAATAAAAACACGAGTCCTTAAAACTTTCTTGTGGATTTGAATGTATCCACCAGAGATATATATATATATCAAGAGAACCCTGTGAAGCTTCAATAGCTCACAACTGCTTGTACAAGTGAACAAACAAACTACAGAGAAATTCTTAACAATTACAACTTTTTCTATTTCTCTTCTAAAATGTGTTTGCTTAGTTATTTGTTCTACTAGCTATACTTGGTTTATATATCACCAAGTTTACATGGTAATAAGATAGGATAATAAAATAAAACCTATCAAGTCTAACTCCATGCTGCTTCACTACTCTATTCCAGCATCTTTGAATATCTTTATAATAGCATGGAAATGATAATGCTTCTTTGTTCTCAAAACCCTGCTAAATAGGCTGCCACATTCCTTTTGCAAACACCCAACGCATGTGACTGTGTTGTCACTGTCAACAGATATTTGAATTGATCATTCGTCAGGTACATGCTTGTTATCCGTCGGGTAGCCTTGTTGATCATCCGTCGGGTAACTTTGTTGATCATCCGTCGGGTAGCTATTTGACACTTGACTCCATTTCATTTATGTAGAATTACAAGACATCTAATATTTACAATTAATCGACCTAATCTGCATATCTACTAGTAGTCAACATGACTCATATGCTACTACAGAATCTACACAAAGTTGTTTGCAGAAACGTGCTACATTACTTATTGTTACATAAGCTACTCACCCGGTGGATATCAATTAGTCATCCGTCGGGACTATATTGAATCCTCCGTCGGGACTATAATTGATCATCCATCGGGTGCTACAAAATTCAATAAGTTAAATTTACTAAGGTGTTTTGTTTAGTTTATCATCAAGTATACAATATATTCCTAACAAGGTGTGTATCACCAAGGAAAACTATTTTTGAATATAGTAGTCAACATGACTCATATGACTCATATGCTACTACAGAATCTACACAAAGTTGTTTGCAGAAATGTGCTACATTACTTATTGTTACATAAGCTACTCACCCGGTGGATATCAATTAGTCATCCGTCGGGACTATATTGAATCATCCGCCGGGACTATAATTGATCATCCATCGGGTGCTACAAAATTCAATAAGTTAAATCTACTAAGGTGTTTTGTTTAGCTTATCATCAAGTATACAATATATTCCTAACAAGGTGTGTATCACCAAGGAAAACTATTTTTGAATAAAACATATTCATCATATATGGTATTATAGTTGAATTTACCATACAGTCATTTCATACTGTACATTATTATACTGGGAATTATAGCTCACACTTGTTTTCTTAAATTGACACAACACAACAGTGAATCAAGATGCCTATCATGAAACTCACGGCCATGAAACGGGTAGGAAACGACCAACTGTTCTGTAGGATGTTTGGTGTTGTACCTCAGGTAGATTGAATAAGCTGGATTGGTTTTCAGTTGTTTTTGGACCGGCTTATTTACAAGTGTGACTTATGTAAGATAATAAATAAGAAACGAATATTTGGCCAACGGACTAACCTTACTTAAAGGTTATTTCCGCTGTAAGACTTAATTACTTTTGGGTTGTAATAATTATCACTTTATGGATTGATTTAATCTAGTATTGAATGGTTCGTTTCCAAGATAATAACCTATAAGTATGTAAGTGTGTGTGTGTGTGTGTGTGTGATAAGTGTTGGGTCGTAAAGGTGTGTGTTACGACGGGCATTTTGTGTAATATTATTTGCGAACTCTGTATAATATTAGAGTCGATCATAAATATATTTATTGATTGTACATTTGTGTGAATGAAATTTGCTGCATTATAAATTGCTTTATTTAAAATATAAATTTTTTAAAGCGAGAGTTTTATTAATTGCTCTTATTCTTGATTTATAGAGAATATTCTTTGCCATGGTAAAATTATCTTTTAAAATTATTTCATCCACAAATCACAAAATTGATCTCATAAAATTTCTAAAAATCCAAGTTATTTTATGGTACAACTTTTATAATTTTCGAAATTTTATTTTATTTTATAAAAGTAAATCTTTGAAATTAGTTGTTTAGTAATTAGCAATTTACATGGATACCCATGCATGCAAATACCCTCCTATTCAACTTAAAGGGCTAAAAAAATAATTCATACCCCACTAACTCTGTTTTATCCACCAAAAAACCAAACTAACCTTGCATGCAATTTTGATTAGCTTTGGGAGAAGGGAACTCTTGTAAATTCTAAACTCCACTCATTACTTGGTGCATGATGATCAAAAAGAGGAGAGTTAATCCAAAACTACACTCCACTCAACCTCACCATTTTCACTCTCAAAATTTTCTCTCCTCCCCCCCTCTTTCTTCTATTCGGCCGAAGTCCCCTTCCCCCATCCCCTTAAATTTTTCTTCAAGAAATCCTTGCCATTCTAGTGTAATTTCACTACCCATTAATATATAATACACTTTTCAAGAAGTTCCATGCTTAATGCTTGCATGTCTTATTTTTATGTGATCTCCAAGGAGAAACTCTTAATTCATGTGGATTAAAGAGTTCTCCATGAGATATAATTTTATGTGCATAAATAAGTGTTTCCTTAATTAAAACTCCTTTAAAACAATTGCATGCTACTGATCTCTAGTTGTAATGCCATGTTTTACTTTGCATGTTAGAGATAGGGCATTATTTTCAAGAATGATCAAGCTATATATGCTCTCTTTTTCGACAATATACATGCATGTTTGGTTTGTGATTAAATTTGACCTATATGGGCTAAAAACAAATTGTTTCCTTGATATCATGCTTGATCTTAGTTGTTAAAAGATAGTGTGCATGATCCCTTGAAATAATTTAGTATTTTAAGTCAAAATTATGAGCTAATAATCTCATTATTTAGTCGAACTTGTTTTTATGATTATTGTGAGTTGCATGTGAAGTTTTAGTTTGCATGTTGGTGCTATAGGGCATGAATGATCTTCATTCTTGGTTGAGGCCTTATTTTAGAGTCTTATAAAAGTAAAATTTGCCTTGATTGAGATTTAATTCGTGATTTTGAAGTGGGAGTTAAGGTGGAAAGGATAAGATAGATACCTGAAATTTTTTCTAGATTTGTATGTGAGTTGTGTGTTGATTTTGAATGGGCATTTCTTGGGCATTGTTAGGCCCAAGCCACAGGGAGTTAGTAATTGGGTTGTAGTTGAGTCCAGAAGCCATAACTTAGAGAAACCCAACCATTTAGTGAGGTGCACACACCAAAACTTAGATTCTGCCAGAAAAGGGGACAGTTTGAGTTTAGTACCTTTTGGAGGTTGAAAAGTAGGATTAAGAGTAAGCCCTCATTATTCCTTGATTTGTATTGATACTTGGGAGTTTAAGTAAGAGTTTCAAGTCGAACCATGGAGGTTTAGAGTTAGAATCAATGAGTTTAAGTTTGTCCAAAACAGGGCAGTTTTCAGGACACCCATTTAGAGTTGTGTCAACTTTGAGGTTAGGCCCAAGAAAATATAGGAAGGCCCTTAGTGTCATTTCAAGTGAACAAGTTAGATTATAGACTTAAGAATCCAGTAGGTCAGTTTTGGTTAGGAATATTCGAGCTTTAGTGGTGTCAAAAACCGAGAGTCGCCTTAGGTGTCGCCTTAAGTGTGCACGTTAGAACGCTTTCTTTTAGCGTTTAGTTTTGTGGACCCTATGAGTGAGGCATGAGTGAGCCCTAGTGTTTGAATTTAGATCTGGGTTAGTAGAGTGTTAGGCCAAGGTTTTGGCTAATATAATTGGAACCACCAAGTGTAGGCCCTTCAAGAGTCGAGACTAGTTTGGTAGTGTGTCGCAAGTGGAATTGGGGAGATTTGAGAGTGAGATCATTCAAGTCCCGAATAAAGCACCAAGTCTAAATAATAGTATGAGTATACATATATGTGTTATGTGCTCCAAAGTGCTACTATATGTATATTTGCATGGTGTTGTGTGTTAACTAAGTGTCTTACGCAATATAAGACACTAAGTGTTACTTGGAGTCAATTTGTGCATTTAGTGTTAGGATTCTTTGGTGTCATAAGAGTCCATAGTAATGAGGGATTCTTATTATTTTGTAGGATCGAGTGTAGATAGGAAGCTTGCCATCAAGATCGAGTAGTGCTCCCGTCGCTCCCAAGACAAGTCCATAGTAGTGCCAGCAAGTGTCCTTCCCTTGAAAACTTATATTGTGCAAGTGTTTCAACCTACCTTTTTGTTTACACTGCAAGTGTGTGTTAGCCGAGCTTTTATATATATGATGCGAGTATTCTAATTCACCTTGATATATATGAATATATGATCCTAGTGGTTTCAAATCTATCTTTCGTATTATATGCAAATACCATGAACCCTCAAGTATCTATTACAAGTAGTTTAACTTTGCTTGGAGATTTTTCTGCAAGTAATTCAAAAGTCATACCATGCTAATATACCAAAGTAATTGTGATATTGAGCCATGTGCAAGTTATACTCAGTAACCTTATCTTGATACCTAAAAGTCAATTGTTCCTTAAAGTCATTCATGATTGCTTGATAACCCTATTCTTACCCCTAAAACATGATACCCTGTTATACTTTGAACTGATGCTCACCTTCTTTATATCTTAATACCTATGTCTTATCTGCAACTATTATCATGAACCTAGTTTGACTTAGTTCCTTTATACTATCCAACAACCCTGTGAAACCTCATTGTTAGATTCCTTGTGAATAGAAACTTTGCGATTCCATTTGATAAGGAATTAGTCTAGTTGATCATAGCTTTAAAGTTGATCTAGAACCCTTGATAAAGATGTTCATTGTTCAATAGTTTAACCGTCAATTAGCATCAAATAAATTTGTTTTAAAATGAAAAAGTTAAAATTTGGATTTCCAGTCCCAAAGGGGGACAAGTATTTTCTTTAAATGGTGGATCTGGACTGAGACGCAAGTCCTTTCTGCTATTAATTTGTAGGCTTAAAGGTTGTCTAGGCATCCCATTAATGTTCTAGAACCCAGCGAGGTTCGGGATTACTTCGCGGCTGATCACCGGCTGTAATCCGTAGCGTCATAAAATGGTTTTTGATGAGGAAATGGTTTTGAATTTTTTTATTACAAGTAAAATATGCCATCACCCTGAAAGTTTATCTCCTGATACTATATTGATGAATCTTTCATTTCCTATGTTTATTCTTCTTGTTTTCGTATATTATAGTACTTGTTGAGCATTTGGCTCACTACTTGCTTACCCTGATATTTCAGCTAGTAGATATGGTTAGATTCAAGCAGACAGCGCGTAAGACTTGTGATGTCGATTCGTATGTTCGAGCTCAGGTGGATTAGTGATCGTTTTGTGTGTGGACTCGATATTAAAAATCAGGTTGTAACAGTTAATAGTGTTGGGCTGTTCCAAACCCTAAACTGTAAGATCTTGGATTCGGATGTATTTACTTCCTTTTGTTAACTATTGTAATAAGTTGTATAATATATATTTTTAAGTCGGGGCGTGACAGGTTTTGGTATCAGAGCTACGGTTTAGAGTCCCTGGACAGCCTAAATAGGTTATATATGTATATAGGTTTATCGAATATTATACGAGAGTTTAGGTATAGGATATTCGAGTCGTTCGCACTAATCTCTTATATATATCTATGCATTGTTTGGCAGCAAAGGGCGCATTCCTCATCATCTTCTGAACCGTCTGACACAATTGCTTTCTCCGTGTATGCTGAGTTGAGGCGTGAGTTCGACAGGCTTCTGGGCAAGTATGATCGACTGTTAGAGCGATTGGAGAACGTGTATCCGGACATCAAAATTTATGGAGGAAAGCCTAAGAAGCAGACTGCGAGACTTGAGACCTTGGTTCAGTACGTTAACACTAAGCTTGATGAGATGCCATCGCACCGAGACCGTACCAGCTAGTATATTATCCAGATGATTGTAGACGAGCTCCAGTGTATTGTGAAGACACTTCATGAAGAGAAGACTACCGGACCCCGTTCTGATGGAGTGGAGCCTTAGTTCTTTCCATTATCTAATTTTCATGTTATTGTATTGTTGGACCTTGTAGAATTCCCCGTTGATTTCCTTTAACCAGACTCTATTCCGATCTTGATGTACCTTGACCTTAATTTCAATAATTACGCACTATCGTTCTATTTTCTTTCAATTGTTCTTATGCCTTTACATGCATCACCCTTATTGTTTAATATGAAACCCGATCGTATATGTGAATATAATGACTTGTGGAACCCAAAACTTGAATTGTATGTATTTTTCATACCTGTTTTGATATAACTTTTATTTCAGGATCATGCCACCTAAAAAGAAAAACCCGACAACAGCTTCTACCACAGATCCTAATATTCGTCGATTATTGGAAACTTTACAACAGCAAACAAATGCTATTTCTCAACAACAACTAACTCTTCAACAATAATTCGAAAACCAAGATAACCGTGAACCACACCAACCACCTGATCCACCAGTACCACCTCGACAAATTATTACTTTCAAAGCTTTTCAGAATGTGAATCCACCTGCTTTTCGTGATACCACCGATTCGGTAATAGCTAATATATGGATTAGGGAAATGGAAAGAGCTTTTGAATTCATTCAGTTGGGAGAAGATCAGAAGACGCCATATGCTACTTATTTTCTGAAAGGGGAGGTCATCTATTGGTGGGATTCAGTGAAAGCTATGGAGACAAATCAGCCGGTTTCTTGGGAAAGGATTAAGAAGTTATTCCAGGAAAAGTATTACCCTAAGTACATGCAGAATCAGATAGAGCTTAAATTTCTTGAATTAAAGCAAGGAAGTATGTCTGTATTGGAATACAAGAAGAAGTTTACGGAGCTGTCAAGGTTTGTGACGAAGTATACCAACACTGAGGAAGAGAAAGCAAAGAGATTCCAACAAGGATTAGAGCCTTGGATCAGAGATAGAGTGGCTATTTTTGAGCTTGATACTTATGCTGGAGTAGTACAGAAGGCTTCTCTGATTGAGAGTAATGGGATACAGTCAAGGAAAGAAAAGGATAACAAGAAGAGAAAGGTTCCATTTTAAGGAGATATGTCTGAAGCCGGAAGCTCACAAGACAGGAGTGTGTAAAGGATTGGATTCCACAAAGGCGGAAATTTTCAGAAGAAGGGAAATTTGAACAAGAGACAAGATTCTAAGGGGGACAACCAGTCAAGCCAAGGATAAGTTGGAGAAAATAGATTTTAGAGACCAGAGTGCAAGCATTGTGGAAAAAGACATCCAGGAGTGTGTAATAAGTTGAACATGACATGCTATAGATGCATCTGAAGGGACACTTGGCTAATGAATGTAAGGTACCGAAGCCGGGAGTTACGTGCTATAAGTGTGGAAAGACTGGACATATAGCTAGGGAATACAAGTCAAATGGACCAGTCAAGGCTTTGATGAATGTGGCAAGTACTAGTGCACACATGCCAGCTGAGGTATTGGCATTACCTCCACCATCTACCGCAACTCCGCAAGCAACAACAAGGACATTCGATTTAAAGATGAAGGATGCTGTTCAGAATTCTGAGGTGATATCAGGTAAACTTTTAATGAATAATGTTGAAGTTAAGGTATTGATTGATTCTGGAGCTACTAGATCTTTTATATCAGAAACTTTCATTGATAAACTTAAATGTGATAAAATGACCCTGAACGAGGTAATATATGTGGTAATTGTGAACCAAGAGAAGATTCCTGTGAGTCAATTCTGTCCTAAGTGTGAGATTGATATTTCGGGGCATAAATTTTCAGCAGACTTAATACTTATCAAGTTAGGGGAGTTTGATATAATCTTAGGCATGGATTGGTTAGGGAAGAATAATGCCCAGATAGATTGTAAATCTAAAAAAGTATTTTTAAAGACAGAGATTGGAGAGAAAGTGGTATATAAGGGTCAAAGGCAAGAACGACTGGTTCTTACAGTCGTCCAGGCTAAGAAATTGCTTAGGAAAGGTTGCGAATCGTTCCTAGCCTATGTAGTAGATTCAGAAAGAGAGAGCGTCAACATAGAAAATATTCCTATAGTCAACGAATTTCCAGATGTGTTTCCAGATGAACTACTAGGTTTACCACCCGATCGAAAGATTGAGTTTGAAATCAACCTTGTTCCAGGCACGGAACCAGTTTCGAAGGCACCTTATAGAATGGCACCGGCAGAAATGAAAGAGTTGGCAAGCCAGCTATCGGAATTGTTGGACAAAGGAGTAATACGGCCGAGTACGTCACCATGGGGAGCACCTATTCTTTTTGTAAAGAAGAAGGATGGAAGCATGAGGTTATGTATAGACTATTGAGAATTGAATAAGATGACGATTAAGAACCGATACCCGTTACCAAGGATAGACGATTTATTTGATCAGCTGAAAGACGCTAAGTGCTTTTCTAAGATTGATTTAAGATCAGGATACCACCAACTGAAGATCAAAGAAAATGACATTCCGAAGACAGCATTCAGGACAAGATACAGACACTATGAATTCTTAGTAATGCCTTTTGGGTTGACTAATGCTCCCGTAGCATTTATGGATTTGATGAACGGGGTATTTAAAAAGTATTTGGACAAGTTCGTAGTGGTATTCATTGATGATATTCTCATATATTCAAAGTCAGAAGAAGAATATATGCAACATCTATGGTTAGCATTGGAGATACTCCGACAAGAGAAGTTGTATGCCAAGTTCTCTAAGTGTGAGTTCTGGTTAAAGGAAGTTCAATTTTTGGGACATGTTATTGGAAGTGAAGGAGTTAAAGTGGATCCGGCAAAGATTGAGGCAATTATGAGTTGGGAGAGACCAAAGACACATACGGAAGTGCGAAGTTTTCTAGGATTGGTGAGATATTATAGAAGGTTTGTTAAGAATTTCTTAAAAATCGCCACGCCACTGACTAAGTTGACTAGGAAGAATCAGAAATTTGAATGGAATGCAGAATGTGAAGATAGTTTTCCAGAATTGAAATAAAGGATGGTTACAACTTCGGTACTAGTATTACCAGACGATCAAGGAGACTTTGTGATTTTCAGTGATGCTTCACGTAAGGGTCTGGGTTGCGTGCTAATGCAACACAACAAGGTGATTCCGTATGCGTCAAGACAGTTAAAACCACATGAATTGAAGTTTCCTACACATGACTTGGAGTTAGTAGCTATAGTATTTGTACTTAAGATCTGGAGATATTACCTTTACGGAGAAAGGTGTGAGATCTACACAGATCACAAGAGTTTGAAGTATATTTTCACTCAGAAGGAGCTCAATATGAGGCAAAGGAGATGGTTGGAATTAATTAAGGACGATGATTGCTCGATAAATTATCATCCGGGAAAAGCGAATATGGTAGCTGATGCTTTGAGTAGGAAAGAGAGGTTGAAGATGGCAGCAGTATCAAAGGAATTATCTAGAGAAATCAGGAGATTTGAATTAGAACTGTGTATTTTTGGAAAAGCTGAAGAGATTTGTCATACTATGACATTTCATCCATCATTGTTGGAAAAGATAAAGAAATCTCAGGAAGAAGTGATGAAATAGGAGAATAATCAACTGACCGGAGAAGAGATTTGTACTCAAAGGGATGAGCAAGGTATATTAAGGTCTTCCTCAAGAATTTGGATTCCTCATGTGACTGAATTGAAGAATGAGATATTGCAAGAAGCTCATAATTCTAGATTTTCAATCCATCCGGGAAGCACCAAGATGTACCAGGATTTGAAGCAGAATTTTTGGTGGCCAAATATGAAGCGAGAAGTAGCAGAATGGGTTGCGAGGTGCTATACTTGTCAGAAGGTGAACGCAGAACATCAAAGACCAAGTGGATTAATTCAGCCTTTAAAGATTCTAGAATGGAAGTGGAAAAACATTGTCATGGACTTTATTGTAGAATTACCACGAACGAAATTCGGACATAACGCTATATGGGTTATAGTTGACCGCCTTACGAAGTCAGCACATTTTCTTCCAATTAACGAGAGGTCTTCTTTGGACATATTGGTCCACCTGTATATGCGTGAAATTGTATTACGACATGGCATACCTGTATCAATAGTTTCGGATAGAGAACCACGATTTAACTCGAGATTCTGGAAGCAACTCCAAGAAAGTCTTGGCACAAAGTTAAATATGAGTACGGCGTATCATCCGCAGACTGATGGTCAAAGCGAGAGGACAATTTAAACAATTGAAGACATGTTGTGTAGCTGTGCGATTGATTTTACAGGAAGTTGGAATGACCACTTGCCATTGGTGGAATTCTCCTATAACAACTGCTATCACACCAGCATTGGCATGCCGCCGTACGAAGCGTTGTATGGAAGAAAGTACAGATCACCAACGAATTGGGATGAAGTTGGAGAAGGAAAGATTCTAGGTCCCGAACTGGTCCAACAGATGAGGGAGACAGTCAAACTGATCCAGAAAAGATTGCTTGCTTCTCAAGACCAGAAAAGGAAGTACGCAGATCCTGCTCGAAAGGATGTGAATTTTCAAGTCGGCGAAGCCGTATTGTTAAAAGTGTCACCGTGGAAAGGGTTGACTAGATTTGGAAAGAAAGGAAAATTAGCACCAAGATATATAGGTCCTTTTGAGATTTTGAATCAAGTAGGGAAAGTGGCTTACGAGTTAGCGCTGCCTCCGCAGTATCAGCATGTTCATAATGTATTTCATGTGTCTTTGCTTAAAAAGTATAACCCGGATGTCAATCATGTAATAGAGTATGAGCCCATAAAAATTCAGGCAGACTTGCCGTATGTGGAGCAACCTGTCGAAATACTCGACTGGCAAGCAAAGAGTCTTAGAAATAAGTCGATGAAGTTAGTAAAAGTACTTTGGAGTAACCCCAAGGTCGAAGAGTCAACTTGGGAGTTAGAGTCTGATATGCATTCTCGGTATCCTCATCTGTTCTCTTAGATTCTGAGGACAAAATCCTTTAAGGGGGAGAGGCTGTTACGACCGGCTTTTTGTGTAATATTATTTGCGAACTTTGTATAATATTAGAGTCGATCATAAATATATTTATTGATTGTACATTTGTGTGAATGAAATTTGTTACATTATAAATTGCTTTATTTAAAATATGAATTTTTCAAAGCGAGAGTTATTAATTGCTCTTATTCTTAATTTATAGAGAATATTCTTTACCATGGGAAATTATCTTTTAAAATTATTTCATTCACAAATCACAAAATTGATCTCATAAAATTTCTAAAAATCCAAGTTATTGTATGGTACAACTTTTATAATTTTCGAAATTTTATTTTATTTTATAAAAGTAAATCTTTGAAATTAATTGTTTAGTAATTAGCTATTTACATGGATACCCATGCATGCAAATACCCTCCTATTCAACTTAAAGGGCTAAAAAGACAATTCATACCCCCACTAACTCTCTTTTATCCACCAAAAGACCAAACTAACCTTGCATGCAATTTTGCTTAGCTTTGGGAGAAGGGCACTCTTGTAAATTCTAAACTCCACTCATTACTTGGTGCATGATGATCAAAAAAAGGAGAGTTAATCCAAAACTACACTCCACTCAACCTCACCATTTTCACTCTCAAAATTTTCTCTCCTTCCCCCCTCCCTATTTCTTCCATTCGGCTGAAGCCCCCTTCCCCTTCATTTTTTCTTCAACAAATCATTGCCATTCTAGTGTAATTTCACTACCCATTAATATATAATACACTTTCCAAGAAGTTCCATGCATAGGAGATGAAGTTTAATGCTTGCATGTCTTGTTTTTATGTGATCTTCAAGGAGAAACTCTTAATTCATGTGGATTAAAGAGTTCTTCATGAGATATAATTTCATGTGCATAAACTAAGCGTTTCCTTCATTAAAACTCCTTTAAAACACTTGCATGCTACTGATCTCTAGTTGTAATGCCATGTTTTACTTTTCATGTTAGAGATAGGGCATTATTTTCAAGAATGATCAAGCTATATATGCTCTCTTTTTCGACAATATACATGCATGTTTGGTTTGTGATTAAATTCGACCTATATGGGCTAAAAAAAATTGTTTCCTTGATATCATGCTTGATCATAGTTGTTAAAAGATAGTGTGCATGATCCATTGAAATAATTTAGTATTTTAAGTCGAAATTATGAGCTAATAATCCCATTGTTTAGTCGAACTTGTTTTTATGATCATTGTGAGTTGCATGTTAAGTTTTAGTTTGCATGTTGGTGCTATAGGGCATAAATGATCTTCATTTTTGGTTGAGGCCTTAGTTTAGAGTCTTATAGAAGTAAAATTTTCCTTGGTTGAGATTTTATTCGTGGTTTTGAAGTGGGAGTTAAGGTCGAAAGGCTAGGATAGAACCCTGAAATATTTTCCAGATTTGCATGTGAGTTGTGTGTTGATTTTGAATGGGCATTGTTTAGGCATTGTTAGGCCCAAGCCACGGGGAGTTAGTACTTGGGTTGTCGTTGTAACGACCGGGAAATTTACGTTGTATTATATCATATTTATAATAAAATATGTGTATTAATATGTCATTTATGTGTGATTATCTGTTAAACCCTAATTGTTATGTGTTACGTGTATTTCGTATCATTTCTGTATTTTTAAGGTATTTTTCAGATGTTTTATATCATATTCATAGGTTTTATTTTAAAAGTTTTGCAACCCAAACAATGATTTTAACGCCAGTATTTCAAATAAAATAATGGGCTTTATTTTTCATCAAACGGCTTTGTTAGGTCCCAATGTGTTTGTAGAAGGGGGGTTGAATACAAACAGTACCGAATAATCGAATAAATACGGAATAAAAAATATGAAACAAAATTCAAGTTAAATAATAATATTATTAAACTTGAAAGGTGTTACAACAACTGTATCGATTACAAGGAATTAATCTAAAATTAATTATCACAAATTTAGAATAAATTCGAAATGAACTTTTTCTATTTTTGCAATAATTAGAATCAAATGCTAAACGCGATTTGAGATTAAGTTCTAGGGATTTTGATCCGCTAGATAGTTACACAAGAACAAGATAAAGATTTCTAGTGATTTGGATTTAACTTTACAAACTAGAAATTTGATCTTGAAATTAGCAGAGAAGATGAAATATTTGTTCTGCTTCTTTTTCTTTTTGTTCCCGGGTTCCGTTGTGTTGGATGATAGAATTACTTCTGCTGCTTCTCTTCTTTTTAAATCAATCAACAGACTTGAATGAACTGGAGTGACAATCGGTGAGACAATCCAATTGTACTAGCAAGACAATCTGTTGAACTGGAGAGACTTTCGGTATGACTATTGTTTGGACTAGCATGACTTTTGGTATGACTATTGATTGTCATACCGATTGTCATATTAGTACAAAAGATTGTCTTGCTGAATTTAAATGAATTTTAATTCAATTTAAATTCTGAAAATCCTTAATATTAATTCTGAATTATTTAATCAATTAATTCAATTAATAAATAAATTAATCTTTGCAGATATAATTTATTTTCTTAATTAAATTATATGACTTAATTAATTAATAGAGAATTAATACTAACCTTGAGCAGCAACCATTCTTCTGAATATCTTCTGAAAATCACTGAGAATTATGAATCATTTCCACCACTTCAATGTTGATACTCGATGTACTATCTGGTTCATGAGTGACTAACTTCCGTGACGTTTCTTCATGTCTTGACTTTGATTTCAGATTAAATCCCTATAATTAATTGATACCCTGACGAGATCTCTGTCACTTGATTAAATCCACAATCTTGATTTATATCACTGAGGCTTGAACAATTTCTTGAACTTCTTCCAGTGAATTAATTCCTCAAGTCTGTAGATGAACCTTGTTTCTGAATCCTTTGACATATGTTACTTTATGAGGTCTCTTTGATGGTAGATCCACTATTTACTTGTTACATTCTTATTTGAGTTGAGTTAAATCCTCGAATAAATAAATAGGCTATGACATATGCCTTACAATCTCCCCCTATTTGTTTGTTAAACAATAACACACAAATACCTAGAGGATAACTCAACTAACAAATAAGAAAAAGATATAAACAGAAATGCAAAGTAAATAGCAGAAAAGTTCTGGATAACATTTAACATTTTCCAGATTCCAAATAGATGTTCCTCTAGACTGAACATATCTTCAAGTAGTTTCATCTTCTTTTGTACAACCACATTTCCTGTTGAGAAACGCATATCTCTCTTGCTTCTCCCCCTATGAGAATCAACTGATTAAAGAAGATCACCTTCGTTTACCACCTCTCCCGTACAATAGGATCCGCAGATAAAAAACAATGGTACTCCCCTAACATCTTTTTCCCTTACTAGAAAATAACCTTGTGTTTACCACCTCTCCCGTACAATAGGATCCGTAGTTACAAACAACAATGGTGTGGTGTGGTGTACATATTTGATCTTTTTCTTCCTCCCTGCTATTTCTCCCCCTTAGTTGAGGAATCCTCCAAACTATTACTTAAGCTTTTATCTCCCCTTTAAAGAAGGAATGTATGCCGCCGTCTGAAGGAGTTCTCATATTTCACTTGGTTGGAAAAGAAATAACAAGTAGTTTCTCTTTCTTCCTCACTGTGAGTGTGTGATTCTGTTTAGTGTACCTCACATGTGTTTCACTCTTCTCTCCACTCGTGTTTACACTCATTCTCAGAAGTGTATCACTCTTCTCTCACAGCTCCATAATCCAGCTGTCACAGGTGGTGCAATGGGAGTTCGCAAATCCCCATCCTTGTTAAACTCGTCAGATGAATCTGAGTCATAATCTACAAGTTGCTAGTTTCCCTTTTAGGGTTCCAGATTTGAATTCTGGGAAGGTAAACAATGATCCAACGAATTTAGCATAAAGATCAAAGTTCCCTTCTAATGTCTGTGAAGACATTTCCTTGTGCCTCATCAGGTAATATCTGAATCATTGTCAACAAGTTATCGATCTGCACCTATGTCAGATCCACTATCCGCAGATGCATCCAGGGGATTTAAGCCTGGGGAGGTAGACACTGACCACTGACATATGGCTTTTGGATCAGTATCCTCTCCTAACACCTGTAAATGCAATTGGTCCATTAACAAACCTTAAACAATCGAATCTGACCTTAAAATGGTTGAAACTCTTGTTTCCGTCAACTCATCCTTTGTGTGTGTAACCTTTCCTTGTGCATCAAGAATTGTTTATATTTGAAGTGGTGACACTACATCGGATGCCTTGGCCGACAGGAAAAATTCACTAGACACACCCTGTTGAGAGAATGAATCTAGTAACTATTTTTGTGCCTTTTCAGCCATTACATCTTTTTGTGAAGATGTATGGGGGCTAGCAGTTGTCTCGGTTTAAATACTACTCATCTATGTAGGAGACAGAGCTACTGGGTTGACTTCAGAACCTTCCTTATGTGGTGCACTAAGGCACTATCTCCCTCACGCTCATTCATACTACATTTAGTGGTAAGAGAGTGTTGGTTGGTTCTGTTTCTGTGTTTGTCTTTACAGTCTGGGATAGATGTTGTGGGTTTTCAACCTCATGACTGTCAATGAAAGAGAGTCATTGGAGACTGAACCTGTATCACAGAACATATGGCAATAGAGAGATAAAATGTACTTAAGATCTATAATGAATGAAAATTATACATTTAATCTTTTGAGAGAGATGATGTACAATAGTGATTTCAAAGGATTTTACATGAAATAAGAAATCACTAATGTAGAAAGAAGTTTGATTTTCTCCTAAAACTCACTGCACATATAAAACAATATGTTTGTGCCTAGTGATAAGAGAGTTATAAATATGACTACTCTACTAGTTCATATTAAATTATAACTTCAGTTAGAGTGCCATACCATGTCCTTGACGATTGGTTGAGTAGTACACTAGTTCATACCAACCTGAAGTGAGATTGTGAAGAAGAGATTGCATAGTCCAATAGATCTGCAACTGCAAAGTCCATGAACTGAGGTGCATTGACTTCCTCTTTTGACTCACCAACCAGGAGTACACTTGTACACATCTTACTAGAGTCCAATTCCAAGTGTAATGTGCATCAGATGCCTGATATGTCGTAATATTCTCAAGTCTCGTCACTGGTGCTATATGTTAGATACTGCTTTCTGATAATAACCTAGCACAATATACAAAATTTCACTGATAACATATCCAGCTTGCAAACAGCCATATCCCTCAGATAAACCTTTGTTGTTATCTCCAAAGGTAAACAGGGGGCCAGCTTTCTCAATCCACATTTGATAGCAGGGCTCTATCTCCGGTCATATGTCTTGATGATCCACTGTCAAGAATCCACACTATCGGTTCCACCTGTTTAATGCCCTGCACTACAAATGGATTAGACCTTCTTCGGAACCCAAACTTGGTTGGGCCCGACATACTTGTAGAATTGTCCTTTGTCAGGCAAAACAACATTTTTTATTTTAATGGTCTCAACTTTCTCAATGACTGAACATTTGACCTTATAAACAGCCTTAACAAATTTCTGTTTAGGCTTAGGCACAAATGTCTCCTTTCTAGCCTTAGAAGGACTAGCACTCTTAGACCTATCATGCTTCTCATTATTCACATGCTGACGAGGAGTAGTCTTATCATTAGAAACATGCTTACCATTAAAATATGCATACATCATATTAAAAGCACAAGACATACAATTAGAAACACCACATGCTTTATGAGAGATATTAACAGCAGGCAATTTATGCATGGTAGACATGGAATTTTTGTTATCCAACTCATGTGTGTCTGAGTTAGTCTCAGTTGCTTTCATAACTTTGACTGGAACTTTCGACACAGTGGACTTGGAAACAACCTTCTCATTAGCAAGATCTTCAGCACGTATTTCTTCTTGAATAACAGAAGAGGTCGCATCAAATGGTTCAGTAATTGATGCTTTATAAAGGGTTCATCAACACCCTTAAGCACATGTGGTACTTCCCTCCCTTTAGCACAGACATGAGGAGGGGAGTTTATGCCTAATTCTCCAATAGCAACATTGTAATCATAACCTATTCCAAATGTTTGATTAACAGATTACTTACTATAGAACTCTTTAGCCTTCGAACAAGAATTGAAGTAGGCTCTAACCTTAGTCTCAAGACCGGTGATCTTGTCTTTGAGAATAGTTTCAAGTTTTCTATAACAGTCAACTCTATTCTCTAGAAAAGATACTTGTTCTTTTAACTTGTCTTGATTAATGTGCACAAATCTTAATTCGTTGACCTTTTTCTCAAGGTCTTTGATCTGTAACTTAACAGTTCATTATCACGACGAGCACAATCTAAGTTACCTCCTAGATGATAAACTAATTCAGCATCAGTATATTTTACCTCTTTTCTTGACGATGAAGCTTTTCCATCAATAGCCATAAGAGCAAGATTCCCTTCTTCTTCATCTTCACTGTCAGTATCATCCCAGCTTCTTCCCTTTGCCAGATAAGCCCTTTCAGAGTTACTCTTCTGATTTGAATCATAAGAGTTCTTCCTTACTTGCTTTGGCTTCTTACATTCTGTGGCAAAGTGTCCCAACTCATTGCAGTTATAGCATCTTATAGTGCTCCAATCAACCATCCCTGTTTTGTATCCACCACTACTGGTGTTAGAGGATGAAGATCCACCTTTCTGGAATTTACTGTAGTTGGACTTGTACTTGAACTTGGGATTTCTCTTGAATCTGACATTGGAGAATCTCTTGACAATTTGGGCCATTGACTCATCTTCCAATTGCTCCAGCTCTTCCAAGGAATAAAAATCATCACTGGATTGATTTGTAGTAGGAGGATCATATTCTGCTACTAATACACTTTCCTCAGCCTTGGAATACTGTACCATTCTTTCCGACTGTTGAGATTGTTGTTGTTGTTGACCTTCAGCTACAAGAGCAGTAGATGTGCTGACCATTCTATCTTTCCCGTAGACTTCCTTTTGCTGAATCTGCTCCAACTCATAGGTTTTTAACACACCATAGAGTCTATCCAAAGAAATCTCACTCAGATATCTAGCTTCTCTAATGGCAGTGATTCTATGTTTAAGATGAGTTGGCAGTGTTAAAAGGAACTTTTTGTTGACCTCCCTGATTGAATAATATTTTCCATTTATGTTCAGGTTGTTGATCAACGCATTGTACCTCTCAAACACTTCAGTAATTTCTTCTCCTGGATTGGATTTAAAGTGTTCATACTCAGATGTTAGGATCTCCAACTTATTCTCCCTAACTTCCTCTGTGCCTTCATTAATCACCTCAATAGTTTCCCACATGTGTTTGGAATTTTTGCAGTTCATCACATGTCTGTTCATCAAGGGATCAAGGGAATCAATTAATATTAATTGAAGGCTGGCATCCAAGGAGGTTTCTTCCTTTTCAGCAGGAGTAAAATCCTCAGGCTTTTTTGGATAGGTTCTAGCTTTGGTAATCACAACATCATCTACTATCACCTCTAGTTCAATAACCATCGGAGTTTTTAGACCCTTCTTTAACAAGTTCAGATATTTGGGATTTGCAACTTGTAAAAATAATAACATCTTCTTCTTTCACATGATATAATTTTCTTTATCAAATAGTGGAATTTTAACGGTTCCAACTTTTTGTGAAGTCATTATGAATTTTTGAATAAATAAAAATTCACGGAGTTGAAAAAATCACAAAAGTCTAGGATCTTGATTTGTTCGTTAATCAGAAGGCTCTAATACCAATTTTTAGGTCCCAATGTGTTTGTAGAAGGGGGGTTCAATACAAACAGTACCGAATAATCGAATAAATGCGGAATAAAAAATGTGAAACAAAATTCAAGTTAAATAATAATATTATTAAAACTGAAAGGTGTTACAACAACTGTATCGATTACAAGGAATTAATCTCAAATTAATTATCACAAATTTAGAATAAATTCGACATGAACTTTTTCTATTTTTGCAATAATTAGAATCAAATGCTAAACGGGCGATTTGAGATTAAGTTCTAGGGATTTTGATCCGCTAGATAGTTACACAAGAACAAGATAAAGATTTCTAGTGGTTTGGATTTAACTTTACAAACTAGAAATTTGATCTTGAAATTAGCAGAGAAGATGAAATATTTGTTCTGCTTCTTTTTCTTTTTGTTCTCGGGTTCTGTTGTGTTGGATGATAGAATTACTTCTGCTACTTCTTTTCTTTTTAAATCAATCAACAGACTTGAATGAACTGGAGTGACAATCGGTGAGACAATCCAATGGTACTAGCAAGACAATCTGTTGAACTGGAGAGACTTTCGGTATGACTATTGTTTGTACTAGCATGACTTTCGGTATGACTATTGATTGTCATACCGATTGTCATATTAGTACAAAAGATTGTCTTGCTGAATTTAAATGAATTTTAATTCAATTTAAATTCTGAAAATCCTTAATATTAATTCTGAATTAATTAATCAATTAATTCAATTAATAAATAAATTAATCTTTGCAGATATAATTTATTTTCTTAATTAAATTATATGACTTAATTAATTAATAGAGAATTAATACTAACCTTGAGCAACAACCATTCTTCTGAATATCTTCTGAAAATCACTGAGAATTATGAATCAATTCCACCACTTCAATGTTGACACTCGATGTACTGTATGGTTCATGAGTGACTAACTTCCGTGACATTTCTTCATGTCTTGACTTTGATTTCAGATTAAATCCCTATAATTAATTGATACCCTGACGAGATCTCTGTCACTTGATTAAATCCACAATCTTGATTTATATCACTGAGGCTTGAACAATTTCTTGAACTTCTTCCAGTGAATTAATTCCTCAAGTCTGTAGATGAACCTTGTTTCTGAATCCTTTGACAGATGTTACTTTATGAGATCTCTTTGACGGTAGATCCACTATTTACTTGTTACATTCTTATTTGAGTTGAGTTAAATCCTCAAATAAATAAATAGGCTATGACATATGCCTTACAGGCTTTTACAATCGCAATATTCTAAACATCTAGATATTTTATAAATTTTCTCGTTTTGCGAAAAATGACTTTTCCGGGCCCCATTGGGTGTTAAAAACCCCACAAAAATCACATTTTTATTTTTATAAAATTATAGGACTTTTATTTATACCATTTCTTTGTATTTTTGAATTATTCACAATTTTTGGGAATTTTTGGCATATATATTGTATTTATAAAATATTTATAAATTAAATTTTAATACCCAAAAATTATGAAAATTAGGGCCAAATATTTTTATTAGGAGTGTAATTAGACCCTTAATGTTTTTTAGGGGTATTATTTTACATAGTATAAATAGTTGATTTTTCAGTAATTAATTATTAATTAATTATAAAAAAATCAGAAATTAAGCTGAAAATTCAGAAAGGGGGATTAGGGTTCTTGGAGTTCTTGGAATCAAAGCCAATTTTCATAGTGATTCTGTGCACCGATTTGATCATGTAAGTAATGGTTGTGAAGCTCTTTCAATTTCCTATTCGTTTCTATAAATGATTTTAGTGTTTGATTGTTCGAGTTTTAATACGTATTTTCGGGGTTTTAATTTGAAGTCGGGTTTTGAGTTTGAGATGTTGTTGGTTGATTCTGTTAGTATAGATGTATAGATCTTTGTTTTGTGAGTCGATTGGCACCGGTTTTGTCGAGGTTGGTTCCGGGTTTGTTCTTCGTGGTTGTGGCGTCGGGGACGATGGAGAACGAAGGGGACGGCTGGGAATCGATCACAGGGTGATTACAAAATTGATTTTGATAGAAAACGAAGGAAAAGACGGGCCGATTTGACTGTGTTGCTCGCCGTTGTTTCGCCGGAATTGGGCTGCCGGCGTCGGAGTTTTCTGGGCAGCAATGTTCTTCGCGACCCGGGTTCGACCCGGTTTGCAACCCGGAAACGACCCGGGTTTGATCCTAAAAACCCAAACCCTGACTGCTATTTTGTGTTTTCGTATTTTTATATATTTATTTTATTTTCTGAAAATTAGAAATTAGTTTTAATAATTCTAATAATTAGATAAAAATTAGTTTTGAATTCTGAAAAATAGTATTATTAATTTCTGAATTATTTTATTAAATTATAAATTTGAATTTAATTATTTAATTAATTATTTAATTATTTATCTAATTATTTATTAGTTATCTAATTAATTACTAATTAGTTAATTAATAATTAGGTAATTAATTAATAAATAAGGATTAAAAATAATTAAATAATATGATTAATAATCTAATAATTAATTAATATTGCGAGTAGTGATTCGATAATGAGAATTATTATTCGAGCGTTAGTTATTCGAATAATATTGCAGTAACTATTCGTATCATATAATTAAATACCAATAATTAATTGATTAATGAATCGTTTAAATTCCAATAATAATATATTAGTTCGGTAGTATTCGAGAATAGTGCGTAGCTCGTATTTATACGAGTGATTAATCGTTGAGTTGGTTATAATTCGAGTAATTCGTAGTTATTCGATAAATAGCGTATCAGTTAATTAAATCGATTAATATTTGTAAATAATCGATCTAATCAAATAAATAACGATGAGTTGTAAATATTTGTAATAAATTGTGATTAATCCTAATAATTTGGGATTAATAATTTAAAATTATTAAATAATTATTTATTAATTATTTATTAGTTATTTATTTATTAAATATTTAAAAAGTGATTAATTATTTCGATAATTAGTCACATAATTTTCGATAAATCATAACTTCTTCATTTTAACTCCAAAAATTATAAAAAAAATATTATTGACTTTGATTTTTATTAAATAATTATTTAAAAATTATTTTGGGAATTTAAAAATTGGTAATAATTATTTATATTGAGTAATAAATTGAATTATCAGTGTTTAATTGATAATAATTCAACCGTTAGTCCGATTTGAGCGAAACGAAAGCCTGTTAACTCGGAATATTTTCACTAAACATAATATGAAGACCTAATTTCTTCTCGAAATTAGTTGATTTTATTGATTGCTTGATTATCAGTCGAAATGCGTGCCGAGACGAGTTCGAAAAATTCCGGAAAAATGGGAAATGAAGCAGAAGGTGATCAATGGAGCAATCAGCGAGTCGATTTCGATTCTAAAAAAAAATTATTTTAACTATAAGAACGATTATGTGCTTATGTGTATTATGTGGTTAATCGAGTCTTACTTGCTTATATGTAATATTCGAGTTGGTTATAAGCGTATGGGTAGATAGTAGGAACAAAATGAAGTCGATTTAAGGTGCAACCGAAGTACAAAATGAATTAACCAGTCTACTTTGCTAACAAAAACTAAGCCAGCAAGGCATGTCAAGTAGGGGATAGACGGAAGTGATTTAATTGCAGTAAGTCGCACAGAAGGCAAGTTTCTCCCCTATTCTATTTTCCAGAATAGTGATATTCTCTTCAGATTCTTATTACATTTGTATTACTTTAATTCCTTTATTCATATCTCAGTTCGATTCTTGAATTTTTCTTTTCATTTGAATTTATTATTCATATTTCAATTGTTACTCATAATTATTGATATATTCTGGTGATTAGAATATATCAAAGTATACCGATTGTTCCGGTTGCTATTCCAGGGACTGGATAACATTACTTTTGGGGATTAAGTTTACTTAATCCTAAGGACCGGGACATAACCGGATCCTCAAGATGGGCCGTAGTGCCTGGGTACCCGACGAGATGTATATAGTGAGATATAGATCTGCACTGTATCCTGGCTGATCAGCAGGGTATAGCTGCGAACTTGAGTCCAGTGTAGTTCGTTTGTATTCCCCAATAATGGCCTTCTTTTGATTCTAATAAGGTTATATCTTTGCAGATATACCTGGGATATGGATTCAGTTATATTACTATAATATTGTGTATATTTTGTAGACTTGTTGAGCAATTTTGGCTCACCCCTTTTTGTTATTATTCACCTTATTGTTTCAGTTAAAAAGGAATATGAAACCCGTCAGGACACGAGTGGTAAAGAAGCGGGTCAAGCCTCGGGATCCTCTTATACCCAAGATGTTGATCCCAATCCAGGAAGAAAGCTTTGAGTTGCCCGAGTAGGTGGAGTGTTGATAGATAGTATGTGTGTTTGAATAAAAGCTGAACTTAGTTTAAAATGAATTAGACAGTGGTTTGTAATAAATAAAGTTTGTGAGATTTTGAATGTTGGTTTGTAATAAAAGTAGTTAGTGGTTCTTGTTTTCATACTTCAACCTAAAAAGGTCCTGGTAGTTGTTAAGGGGTTTAGTTTCATTTCTTTATTATGTATTCATAAGCTTGTACATGTTTGGTGATTAGCTCGTAACCCCCAGACTTATACCCCGGTTCTGGAGGGCGTTACTGTCGTTGAGTCCAGAAGCCATAACTTAGAGAAACCCAACCATTTAGTGAGGTGCACACACCAAAACTTAGATTCTGCCAGAACAGGGGACAGTTTGAGTTTAGTACCTTTTGGAGGTTAAAAAGTTGGATTAAGAGTAATCCCTCATTAGGCCCTGATTAGTATTGATACTAGGGAGTTTAAGGAAGAGTTTCAAGTCGAACCATGGAGGTTTAGAGTTAGAACCAATGAGTTTAAGTTATTCCAAAACAGGGCAGTTTTCAGGACACCCATTTAGAATTGTGTCAACTTTGAGGTTAGGCCCAAAAAAATATAGGAAGGACCTTAGTGTCATTTAAAGTGCACAAGTTAGCTTATAGATTTAAGAATCCAGTAGGTCAGTTTTGGTTAGGAATATTCGAGCTTTAGTGGTGTCCAAAATCGAGAGTCACCTTAGGTGTCGCCATAAGTGTGCAAGTGAGAACGCTTTCTTTTAGCGTTTAGTTTTGTGGACCCTATGAGTGAGGCCTGAGTGAGACCTAGTGTTTGAATTTAGATATAGGTCAGTAGAGTGTTAGGCCAAGGTTTTGTCAAAGAGAATTGGAACCACCAAGTGTAGGCCTTTCAAGAGTCGAGACTAGTTTGGTAGTGTGTCGCAAGTGGAATTGTGGAGATTTGAGAGTGAGATCATTCAAGTCCCGAATAAAGCACCAAGTCTAAATAATAGTATGAGTATACCTATCTGTGTTATGTGCTCCAAGGTGCTACTATATGTATATGTGCATGGTATTGTGTGTTAACTTAGTGTCTTACGCAATATAAGACACTAAGCGTTACTTGGAGTCAATTTGTGCATTTAGTCTTAGGATTGTTTGGTGTCATAAGAGTCCATAGTAATGAGGGATTCTTATTATTTTATAGGATCAAGTGAAGATATGAAGCTTACCATCAAGATCGAGTAGTGCTCCCGTCGCTCCCAAGACAAGTCGTGTGTAGTCAAACCTCACAAGGCAAGTGTCCTTCCCCTGAAAACTTATATTGTGCAAGTGTGTCAACCTACCTTTTTGTTTACACTGCAAGTGTGTGTTAGCCGAGCTTTTATATATATGATGTGAGTATTCTAATTCACCTTGATATATATGAATATATGATCCTATTGGTTTCAAATCTATCTTTCATATTATATGCAAATACCATGAACCCTCAAATATCTATTGCTAGTAGTTTAACTTTGCTTGGAGATTTCTATGCAAGTAATTCAAAAGTCATACCATGCTAATATACCAAAGTAATTGTGATATTGAGCCATGTGCAAGTTATACTCAGTAACCTTATCTTGATACCTAAAAGTCAATTATTCCTTAAAGTCGTTCATTATTACTTGATAACCCTATTCTTACCTCTAAAACATGATACCATGTTATACTTTGAATTGATGCTCACCTTCCTTATAAATTAATACCTATGTCTTATCTGGAACTATTATTATGAACCTAGTTTGACTTAGTTCCTTTATACTATCCAACAACCCTATAAAACTCATTGTCAGATTCCTTGTGAATAGAAACTTTGTGATTCCATTTGATAAGGAATGAGTCTAGTTGATCATGGCTTTAAGGTTGATTTAGAACCCTTGTTAAAGATGTTCATTGTTCAATAGTTTAACCGTCACTTGGCATCAAATAAATTTGTTTTAAAATGAAAAAGTTAAAATTTGGATTTCCAGTCCCAAAGGGGGATCTGGACTAAGACGCAAGTCCTTTCTGCTCTTAATTTGTAGGCTTAAAGGTTGCCTAGGGATCCCATTAATGTTCTAGAACCCAGCGAGGTTCGGGATTACTTCGCGGCTGATCACCGGCTGTAATCCGTAGCGTCATAAAATGGTTTTTGATGAGGAAATGGTTTTGAATTGTTTTATTATAAGAAAAAGATGCCATCACCCTGAAAGTTTATCTCCTAATACTATATTGATGAATCTTTCATTTCCTATGTTTATTCTTCTTATTTTCGTATATTATAGTACTTGCTGAGCATTTGGCTCACTACTTGCTTACCCTGATATTTCAGCTAGCAGATATGGTTAGATTCAAGCAGACAGCGCGTAAGACTTGTGATGTCGATTCGTATGTTCGAGCTCAGGTAGATTAGTGATCGTTTTGTATGAGGACTCGATATTAAAATCAGGTTGTAATAGTTAATAGTGTTGGGTTGTTCCAAACCCTAAACTGTAAGATCTTGGATTCAGATGTATTTACTTCCTTTTTTTAACTATTGTAATAAGTTGTATACTATCAATTATTAAGTCAGGGCGTGACAGGTTTTGGTATCAGAAATATGACTTGTGGTACCCAAACCTTGAATTGTCTGTATTTTTCTTACCTGTTTTGATATAACTTTTATTTCAGGATCATGCCACCTAAAAAGAAAAACCCGACAACAGCTTCTACCACAGATCCTAATATTCTTCGATTATTGGAAACCTTACAACAGCAAAGAAACGCTATATCTCAACAACAACTAACTCTTCAACAATAATTCCTAAACCAAGATAACCGTGAACCACACCAACCACCTGATCCACCAGTACCACCTCGACAAATTGTTACTTTCAAAGCTTTTCAGAATGTGAATCCACCTGCATTTCATGATACCACCGATCCGGTAATAGCTAATACATGGATTAGGGAAATGGAAAGAGCTTTTGAATTGGTTCAGTTGGGAGAAGATCAGAAGATGCCATATGCTACTTATTGTCTGAAAGGGGAGGTCATCTATTGGTGGGATTCAGTGAAAGCTATTGAGACAAATATGCCGGTTTCTTGGGAAAGGTTTAAGAAGTTATTCCAGGAAAAGTATTACCCTAAGTACATGCATAATCAGATGGAGCTTAAATTTATTGAATTAAAGCAAGGAAGTATGTCTGTATTGGAATACGAGAAGAAGTTTACGGAGCTGTCAAGGTTTGTGACAAAGTATACCAACATTGAGAAAGAGAAAGCAAAGAGATTCCAACAAGGATTAGAGCCTTGGATCAGAGATAAAGTGGTTATTTTTGAGCTTGATACTTATGCTAGAGTAGTAAAGAAGGCTTCTCTGATTGAGAATAGTGGGATACAGTCAAGGAAAGAAATAGATAACAAGAAGAGAAAGGTTCCATTTTATGGAGAGAGGTTTGAAGCTGGAAGCTCACAAGACAGAAGTGTGTAAAGGATTGGATTCCACAAAGGCGGAAATTTTCAGAAGAAGGGAAATTTGAACAAGAGACAAAATTCTAAGGGGGACAACCAGTCAAGCCAAGGACAAGTTGGAGAAAATAGATTTCAGAGACCAGAGTGCAAGCATTGTGGAAAAAGACATCCAGGAGTGTGTAATAAGTTGAACATGACATTCTATAGATGCAATCTGAAGGAACACTTGGCTAATGAATGTAAGGTACCGAAGCCGGGAGTTACGTGCTATAAGTGTGGAAAGACTGAACATATAGCTAGGGAATGCAAGTCAACTGGACCAGTCAAGGCTTTGATGAACGTGGCAAGTACTAGTGCACAAATGCCAGCTGAGGTATTGGCATTACCTCCACCATCTACCGCAACTCTGCAAGCAATATCAAGGACATTCGATTTAAAGATGAAGGACGTTGTTCAGAATTCTGAGGTGATAGCAGGTAAACTTTTAATGAATAATGTTGAAGCTGAGGTATTGATTGATTCTGGAGCTACTAGATCTTTTATATCAGAAACTTTCATTGATAAACTTAAATGTGATAAAATGACCCATAACGAGGTAATAGATGTGGTAATTGTGAAACAAGAGAAGATTCTTGTGAGTCAATTCTGTCCTAAGTGTGAGATTGATATTTTGGGGCATAAATTTTTAGCAGACTTAATACTTTTCAAGTTAGGGGAGTTTGATATAATCTTAGGCATGGATTGGTTAGGGAAGAATAACACCCAGTTAGATTGTAAATCTAAGAAAGTATATTTAAAGACAAAGATTGGAGAGAAAGTGGTATTTAAGGGTCAGAGGCAAGAACGACTGGTTCTTACAATCGTCCAGACTAAGAAATTGCTTAGGAAAGGTTACAAATCATTCCTAGCCTATGTAGTAGATTCAGAAAGAGATAGAGTCAGCATAGAAGATATTCCTGAAGTCAACGAATTTCCAGATGTGTTTCCATATGAACTTCTAGTTTTATCGCCCAATCGACAGACTGAGTTTGAAATCAACCTTGTTCCAGGCACGGAACCAGTTTCGAAGGCACCTTATAGAATGGCACCGATAGAAATGAAAGAGTTCGCAAGCCAGCTACAGGAATTTTTGGACAAAGGAGTAATACGGCGGAGTACGTCACCATGGGGAGCACCTGTTCTGTTTGTAAAGAAGAAGGATGGAAGCATGAGGTTATTTATAGACTATCGAGAATTGAATAAGATGACGATTAAGAACCGATACCCGTTACCAAGGATAGACGTTTTATTTGTTCAGCTGAAAGATGCTAAGTGCTTTTCTAAGATTGATTTAAGATTAGGATACCACCAACTGAAGATCAAAGAAAATGACATTCCGAAGACAACATTCAAGACAAGATACAGTCACTATGAATTCTTAGTAATTCCTTTTGGGTTGACTAATGCTCCCGTAGCATTTATGGATTTTAATGAACCGGGTATTATAAAAAGTATTTGGACAATTTCGTAGTGGTATTCATTGATGATATTCTTATATATTCAAAGTCAGAAGAAGAACATATGCAGCATCTATGGTTAGCATTGGAGATACTCCGACAAGAGAAGTTGTATGCGAAGTTTACTAAGTGTGAGTTCTGATTAAAGGAAGTTCAATTTTTGGGACATGTTATTGGAAGTGAAGGAGTTAAAGTGGATCCGGCAAAGATTGAGGCAATTATGAGTTGGGAGAGACCAAAGACACCTACGGAAGTTCGAAGTTTTCTAGGATTGGCGGGATATTATAGAAGGTTTGTTAAAGATTTCTCGAAAATCACCACACCACTGACTAAGTTGACTAGGAAGAATCAGAAATTTGAATGGAATGCAGAATATGAAGATAGTTTTCAAGAATTGAAATAGAGGGTGGTTACAGCTCCGGTACTAGTATTACCAGACGATCAAGAAGACTTTGTGATTTTCAGTGATGCTTCACATAAGGGTCTGGGTTGCGTGCTAATGCAACACAACAAGGTGATTGCGTATGCGTCAAGAGAGTTAAAACCACATGAATTGAAGTATCCTACACATGACTTGGAGTTAGCAGCTATAGTATTTGCACTTAAGATCTGGAGGCATTACCATTACGGAGAAAGGTGTGAGATCTACACAGATCACAAGAGTTTGAAGTATATTTTCACTCAGAAGGAGCTCAATATGAGGCAAAGGAGATGGTTGGAATTAATTTAAGGACTATGATTTCTCGATAAATTATCATCCAGGAAAAGTGAATGTGGTAGCTGATGCTTTGAGTAGGAAAGAGAGGTTGAATATGGTAGCGATATCAAAGAAATTATCTAGAGAAATCAAGAGATTCGAATTAGAACTGTGTATTTGTGGAAAAGCTGAAGAGATTTGTCGTACTATGATTTTTCATCCTTCATTGTTGGAAAAGATAAAGAAATGTCAGGAAGAACTGATCAAACAGGAGAATAATCAACTGACCGGAGAAGAGATTTGTACTGAAAGGGATGAGCAAGGTATATTAAGGTTTTCCTCAAGAATTTGGATTCCTCATGTGACTGAATTGAAGAATGAGATATTGCAAGAAGCTCATAATTCTAGATTTTCAATCCATCCGGGAAGCACCAAGATGTACCAGGACTTGAAGCAGAATTTTTGGTGGCCAAATATGAAGCAAGACGTAGCAGAATGGGTTGCGAGGTGCTATACTTAATAGAAGGTGAAGGCAGAACATCAAAGACCAAGTGGATTAATTCAGCCTTTAAAGATTCCAGAATGGAAGTGGAAAAAACATTGCCATGGACTTTATAGTAGGATTACCACAAATGAAATCCGGACATGACGCTATATGGGTTATAGTTGATCGCCTTACGAAGTCAGCACATTTTCTTCCAATTAATGATAGGTCTTCTTTGGACAGATTGGTCCACCTGTATGTGCATGAAATCGTATTACGACATGGCGTACCTGTATCAATAGTTTTGGATAGAGATCCACGATTTAACTCGAGATTCTGGAAGCAATTCCAAGAAAGTCTTAGCACAAAGTTAAACATGAGTATGGCGTATCATCCGCAGACTGATGGTCAAAGCGAGAGGACAATTCAAACAATTGAAGACATGTTGTGTAGCTGTGCGATTGATTTTACAGGAAGTTGGGATGAGCACTTACTATTGGTGGAATTCTCCTATAACAACAGCTATCACATCAGTATTGGCATGCCACCGTACGAAGCGTTGTATGGAAGAAAGTACAGATCACCAACGAATTGGGATGAAGTTGGAGAAGGAGCGATTCTAGGTCCCGAACTGGTCCAACAGATGAGGGAGACAGTCAAACTGATCCAGAAAAGATTGCTTGCTTCTCAAGACCGGCAAAGGAAGTACGTAGATCCTTCTCGAAAGGATGTGAATTTTCAAGTCGGTGAAGTCGTATTGTTAAAAAAGTCACCGTGGAAAGGGTTCACTAGATTTGGAAAGAAAGGAAAATTAGCACCTAAATATATAGGTCCTTTTGAGATTTTGAATCAAGTAGGGAAAGTGGCTTACGAGTTAGCGCTGCCTCCGCAGTATCAGCATGTTCATAATGTCTTTCATGTGTCTTTGCTTAAAAAGTATAACCCGGATGTCAATCATGTAATAGAGTATGAGCCCATAGAAATTCAGGCAGACTTGTCGTATGTGGAGCAACCTGTCGAAATTCTCGACTGGAAAGCAAAGAGTCTTAGAAATAAGTCGATGAAGTTAGTAAAAGTACTTTGGAGGAACCCCAAGGTTGAAGAGTCAACTTGGGAGTTAGAGTCTGATATGCGTTCCCGGTATCCTCATCTGTTCTCTTAGATTCTGAGGACAGAATCCTTTAAGGGGGAGAGGATGTTACGACCGGCATTTTGTGTAATACTATTTGCGAACTCTGTATAATATTAGAGTCGATCATAAATATATTTATTGATTGTACATATGTGTGAATGGAATTTGCTGCATTATAAATTGCATTATTTAAAATATGAATTTTTCAAAGCGAGAGTTTTATTTATTGCTCTTATTCTTGATTTATAGAGAATATTCTTTACCGTGGGAAAATTATCTTTTAAAATTATTTCATTCACAAATCACAAAATTGATCTCATAAAAATTTCTAAAAATCCAAGTAATTTTATGGTACAACTTTTATAATTTTTAAAAATTTTATTTTATTTTATAAAAGTAAATCTTTGAAATTAGTTGTTTAGTAATTAGCAATTTACATGGATACCCATGCATGCAAATACCCTCATATTCAACTTAAAGGGCTAAAAAGACAATTCATACCCCCACTAACTCTCTTTTATCCACCAAAAGACCAAACTAACCTTGCATGCAGTTTTTCTTAGCTTCGGGAGAAGGGCACTCTTGTAAATTCTAAACTCCACTCATTACTTGGTGCATGATGATCAAAAAAAGGAGAGTTAATCCAAAATTACACTCCACTCAACCACACCATTTTCACTCTTAAAATTTTCTCTCCTTCCCCCCCCCCCCCTCTTTCTTCCATTCGGCCGAAGCCCCCTTCCCCCATCCCCTTCAATTTTTCTTCAACAAATCCTTTCCATTCTAGTGTAATTTCACTACCCATTAATATATAATACACTTTTGAAGAAGTTCCATGCTTAGGAGATGAAGTTTAATGCTTGCATGTCTTGTTTTTATGTGATCTCCAAGGAGAAACTCTTAATTCATGTGGATTAAAGAGTTCTCCATGAGATATAATTTTATGTGCATAAACTAAGTATTTCCTTGATTAAAACTCCTTTAAAACACTTGCATGCTACTGATCTCTAGTTGTAATGCCATGTTTTACTTTGCATGTTAGAGATAGAGCATTATTTTCAAGAATGATCAAGCTATATATGCTCTCTTTTTTGACAATATACATGCATGTTTCGTTTGTGATTAAATTCTACCTATATGGGCTAAAAACAAATTGTTTCCTTGATATCATGCTTGATCTTAGTTGTTAAAAGATAGTGTGCATGATCCCTCGAAATAATTTAGTATTTTAAGTCGATTGAGCTAATAATCCCATTGTTTAGTCGAACGTGTTTTTATGATCATTGTGAGTTGCATGCTAAGTTTTAGTTTGCATGTTGGTGCTATAGGGAATGAATGATCTTCATTCTTGGTTGAGGCCTTAGTTTAGAGTCTTATAGAAGTAAAATTTGCCTTGGTTGTGATTTAATTCGTGGTTTTGAAGTGGGAGTTAAGGTGGAAAGGCTAGGATAGAACCCTGAATATTTTTCTAGATTTGCATGTGAGTTGTGTGTTGATTTTGAATGGGCATTTCTTAGGCATTGTTAGGCCCAAGACATGGGGAGTTAGTAATTGGGTTGTAGTTGAGTCCAGAAGCCATAACTTAGAGAAACCCAACTATTTAGTGAGGTGCACACACCAAAACTTAGATTCTTCTAGAACAGGGAACAGTTTGAGTTTAGTACCTTTTGGAGGTCAAAAAGTTTGATTAAGAGTTAGCCCTCATTAGGCCTTGATTAGTATTGATACTAGGGAGTTTAAGGAAGAGTTTCAAGTCGAACCATGGAGGTTTAGAGTTACAACCAATGAGTTTAAGTTAGTCCAAAAGAGGGCAGTTTGCAGGACACCCATTTAAAGTTGTGTCAACTTTGAGATTAGGCCCAAGAAAATATAGGAAGGCCCTTAGTGTCATTTAAAGTGCACAAGTTAGCTTATAGACTTAAGAATCCATTAGGTCAGTTTTGGTTAGGAATATTCGAGCTTTAGTGGTGTCAAAAACCGAGAGTCGCCTAAGGTGTCGCCATAAGTGGGCAAGTGAGAACGCTTTCTTTTAGCATTTAGTTTTCTGGACCCTATGAGTGAGGCATGAGTGAACCCTAGTGTTTGAATTTAGATATAGGTCAGTAGAGTGTTAGGCCAAGGTTTTGGCTAAGAGAATTTGAACCACCAAGTGTAGGCCCTTCAAGAGTCGAGACTAGTTTTGTAGTGTGTCACAAGTGGAATTGTGGAGATTTGAGAGTGAGATCATTCAAGTCCCGAATAAAGCACCAAGTCTAAATAATAGTATGAGTATACCTATCTGTGTTATGTGCTCCAAGGTTCTACTATATGTATATGTGCATGGTATTGTGTGTTAACTTAGTGTCTTACGCAATATAAGACACTAAGCGTTACTTGGAGTCAATTTGTGCATTTAGTGTTAGGATTGTTTGGTGTCATAAGAGTCCATAGTAATAAGGGATTCTTATTATTTTGTAGGATCGAGTGAAGATAGGAAGCTTGCCATCAAGATCGAGTAGTGCTCCCGTCGCTCCCAAGACAAGTCATGTGTAGTCAAGCCTCTCAAGGCAAGTGTCCTTCCCTTGAAAACTTATATTGTGCAAGTGTTTCAACCTACCCTTTTTTTGCACTGCAAGTTTGTGTTAGCCCAGCTTTTATATATATGATACGAGTATTCTAATTCACCTTGATATATATGAATATATGATCCCAGTGGTTTCAAATCTATCTTTCGTATTATATGCAAATGCCATGAACCCTCAAGTATCTATTGCAAGTAGTTTAACTTTGCTTGGAGATTTCTATGCAAGTAATTCAAAAGTCATACCATGCTAATATACCAAAGTAATTGTGATATTGAGCCATGTGCAAGTTATACTCAGCAACATTATCTTGATACCTAAAAGTCATTTGTTTCTTAAAGTCGTTCATGATTGCTTGATAACCCTATTCTTACCCCTAAAACATGATACCATGTTATACTTTGAACTGATGTTCACCTTCTTTATATCTTAATACCTATATCTTATCTGGAACTATTATCATGAACCTAGTTTGACTTAGTTCCTTTATACTATCCAACAACCCTGTGAAACCTCATTGTCAGATTCCTTGTGAATAGAAACTTTGCGATTCCATTTGATAAGGAATTAGTCTAGTTGATCATGGCTTTAAAGTTGATCTATAACCCTTGATAAAGATATTCATTGTTCAATAGTTTAATCGTCACTTGGCATCAAATAAATTTGTTTTAAAATGAAAAAGTTAAAATTTGGATTTCCAGTCCCAAAGGGGGACAAGTATTTTCTTTAAATGGTGGATCTGGACTGAGACGCAAGTCCTTTCTGCTCTTAATTTGTAGGCTTAAAGGTTGCCTAGGGATCCCATTAATGTTCTAGAACCCAGCGAGGTTCGGGATTACTTCGCGGCTGATCACCGGCTGTAATCTGCAGCGTCATAAAATAGTTTTTGATGAGGAAATGGTTTTGAATTGTTTTATTACAAGTAAAAGATGCCATCACCCTGAAAGTTTATCTCTTGATACTATATTGATGAATCTTTCATTTCCTATGTTTATTCTTCTTGTTTTCGTATATTATAGTACTTGTTGAGCATTTGGCTCACTACTTGCTTACCCTGATATTTCAGCTAGCAGATATGGTTAGATTCAAGCAGACATCGCGTAAGACTTGTGATGCCGATTCGTATGTTCGAGCTCAGGTAGATTAGTGATCGTTTTGTGTGAGGACTCAATATTAAAATCAGGTTGTAATAGTTAATAGTATTGGGCTGTTCCAAACCCTAAACTGTAAGATCTTGGATTCGGATGTATTTACTTCCTTTTGTTAACTATTGTAATAAGTTGTATAATATCTATTATTAAGTCGGGCGTGACAGTGTGAGTATTTATATATTGTGATACAAGTTAAGTGGTATATAACATTAAAGATGGCATGGCCTCCTAGATCCCTGACCCCGGATTTTGGGGCGCCACAGAAATGGTATCAGAGCCTTAGGTTATCAAATCTTGGAAATGATAGGGTATAAAATATGTAGACATAAGAATAATAAATAATCAATTAGGGCTCAAGTCGAGTTCGCAGTCGGGCTACATGGGTAGTCCTGACAGTTTTACCCTCAAGGGAATTCCGACTCTAAGTTAGTAACACCTTGCCTATTGTGTCAGGTACCAGTGGAGCCTATTGGGGAGGTTGACCCTGTTGATGATGTTATGGCCCCTGAGCGTGACCATATTCCAGAGCCGGAGGACCCACCTATTGATGACTCAAATGATGACCCTACTGAGGATCCCCAGAGGAGGAGACTTTTTTCCCTGCCCCCATAGCTGATGATGTTGAGATGCCTCAGCGCGATGGCGTAGACTGGACAGACATAGAGATGTACCCTATCCCGACTGTTTCTCTCCTACACCACACTCAGGGATGCTGAGCCCTTGACATACACTTATGAGGACGAGGATAATGAGATAGATGCACAGACCTACGAGGCTCATGACATATCCTCTAGTGACCCAGACTCACCTCTACCACCCCAGCGACCGTACATGTAGCAGTGCATGACTGGATAGTGGCTCAGCTTAACGCTGAGATCACCGCGGCATCTTCCCACATTGTGGAGCTACGACAGGCGCTGGCCGCCAAGAGAGCCATCAGGCTAAGATACCCAAGGGACTTTAGAGTTGCTTCCCCGGCCATAGCTCGCAGGGAGATTGATAGGATTGAGCTCCGTACCCGATTACAGATGAGGATGACAGTGATGGGAGAATACATCCCAGTAGTTGAGGATGACAGCGATGGAAGGAGCGATGAGGAGGGTTCGAGACCTCACGAGTAGTGAAAGTGACTGAGAGGACAGTGACTACTTATGGACCTTGTAAAGAGCTGGGTGACTTGTCACGAATTTTTTTAGGATAGCTAGTAGTTGATAACATTCCTAGCCTTTCAGGGTACCCGATGTATGTATTTGTATTTCAGTATTCAGGAAAAGTAGTTGATGTATTATATTCAAGATCATGTATGAACTCGGATAGTTATTTTGTCCCCAAGATATAATTTGGGAGACCCTATGGTCTATATCTAGCAGTTATTAAGAAATTGATGTCCATATTTACTACACTTTATAAAGACATGCTAGATAATAAATGACATTCTTACCTACGAATAAATTAATCCAAATATAAAATTTTTGCAACTGTATTGACATATTTTCATTATCAGAATGATGTCACCCCGTAAAAGAGAAACTAGGGCACGGCCCGTAGAATCTGTTAACCAACAATGAAATGGACCTGACCACATAGTGAATGAGAAAAGTGAAGAAGACCTAGACTATAATTAGTATAATGAGGAAGAGTATGTAGAAGAAGAGGCTGAGGTTACCCATCAGGGAGGGAACCCCATGAATGAGTTTATGGAACTTTTAAGGGCAAATCTGAACCAACAGCCCATTCCTCCACAACCGCATATTGCCCAATAGACTGCGGCCACTGCCTTCAGGGCATTCAAATCCCTCAAATCCCAGAGTTTTTAGGATCTGCCGACCCCTTTGAGGCACGGGTCTGACTCAAGGAAATAGAGAAGTCCTTCGAAATACTAGGTGTGGAAGAATGACACAAGACCATTTTTGCCTCTTACATGCTGAAAGGGGAGGCTAACTACAGGTGGGAGTCCAAGCGAAACCTTGAGACTGATGTTGTGATTCCATAGGATAGATTTACCCGATTTTTCTTAGACAAGTACTTCCCTAGGTTTATGGAAACTCGGATGTAGATTAAATTTCTAGAGTTGAAACAAGATAAGATGACTGTGGCAGAGTATGAGGCCAAGTTTACTGAGTTATCACGATTTGTACCTAAGTTTTTGAATACCGAGGAGAAGAAAGCGCGAAGGTTTCAGCTTGGTCTGAAACAGTGGATCCAGAACCGAGTAGCAGTATTAGAACTGACAGATTATGCCACCTTAGTGCAGAAAGCCTCGATTGTTGAAGTTGGTAGTGAACAAAGTTTGAAGGCAAAGGAAAATAGGTAAAGGAAGATAGGGAGTCAAGGAGGAGGAGGAACCGGGAACAGGAGCCTTCCAAGCATGTTAGTCAGGGGAGTGGTGTCCCAACCTGCGAGAGGCCCCGGATTTAGAAAGGCCCCAATTGAGAGCGTTGGCCAGGGTGGCGGACAATCTAGGGCAACATTTCATAGCCAACCCCGCGCCCCAATACCGGAATGTCAAACATATGGCAAAAGACACCTTGAAGTGTGCAACTACGCGAGAGGCCCTCTGAAATGCTATAGGTGTGACCAAACCGGACACCTTATCAATAACTGCACCCGACCCAACATGATGTGTTTCCAATGTGGGAAGGTAGGGCACATGAGGAAAGATTGCCCGACATTAAAGCTCCCAGCCTTAGGGATGAGCAGAGCTGCATCTAACTGGCACCCAGCTGCTAGGACTTTCAACATGACCGTTCAGGATGCTGTTCGGAACACTGACGTGATAGCAGGTACCCTTCTGTTAAATTCTGAACATGCAAATGTCCTATTTGATTCTGGAGGAACCAAGTCTTTTATATCTTAAAATTTTGCTATGAAGTTAAAATTTAACGCTATACCCTTGCGGGAGATATTACAAGTGGAAATAGCAAACAGAGAAATAATTCCTGTAAATCAAGTACACCTTAAATGCAAGGTGAAATTAGATTTAAAGTCTTTGAGGTTGACTTAATCCCATTTGCGTTAGGAGAATTTAATATAATCTTAGGAATGGATTGGCTATCCAGTAATGGAGCGCAAATAGATTATGAGCGAAAGAGAGTAAAGATAAGAGTGCAAAATGGAAAGGAAATAGTGTTCAAAGGTCAGCGACAGACCCAGAAATTTCTGACCTTACTTCAGGCAAAGAGATTGTTAAAGAAAGGTAACGAGGCCTACTTGGTTTATATGCTGGATACCAAGAAGGAATTTCCCAACATACAGGACATACCCGTAGTGAATGAATACGAGGATGTGTTTCCAGAGAACTTACCAAGATTGCCACCCGGCAGACAAATAGAATTTGCTATATAACTAGCACCAGGGACGACACCAGTGTCCAAGGCCCCTTATAGGCTAGCCCCAGTTGAGATGAAGGAACTAGCTTCTCAACTGCAAGAGTTATTAGATAACGGGATGATAAGACCCAGTGTGTCGCCATGGGGAGCACCAGTAATGTTCGTAAAGAAAGAGGATGGTAGTATGAGATTATGTATAGACTACTGGGAGTTGAATAAGCTGACTATGAAGAATAGGTACCCTCTCCCTAGGATTGATGACCTATTCGACCAACTCAAGGATGCTGTACACTTTTCCAAAATAGATTTGAGGACAGGATATCACCAGTTGAAAATCAAATCTGAGGATATACCCAAGACTGCTTTTTGTACTAGGTATGGACACTATGAGTTCTTAGTCATGTCGTTTGGGCTAACCAATGCACCCGCAGCCTTTATGGATTTGATGAACAGATTATTTCAAAAATTACTTAGATATATGTGTGATAGTTTTTATAGATGATATTCTAATCTACTCAAAGATAGAGCAAGAACATGCAGAACATTTGAGGATAGTCTGAGAAATCTTGAGGAATGAGAAATTATATGCCAATTTCTCGAAATGCGAGTTTTGGTTAATGGAAGTTCAGTTCTTAGGACATGTGGTGAGTAACAAAGGAGTTTTAGTCGACCCCGCCAAGATAGAGGCGGTATCCAATTGGGAAAGACCGACTACCCCACCCGAGGTTAGGAGTTTTATGGGTTTAACAGGATATTACCGAAGATTCGTGCAGGACTTTGCCAAGATAGCCATCCCATTGACTAGACTTACTCGCAAAATGGAAAAGTTCGTATGGACAGAAAAATGTGAGGAAAGATTTCAAGAATTAAAAAGGAAGTTGGTATCAACACTCACTCAAAATTTGGAGGCACTACTTGTATGGTGAGAAATGTGAGATTTACAAACCATAAGAGCCTCAAGTATATTCTTACTCAGAAAAAACTGAACATGAGGCAGAGGAGGTGGTTAGAATTGATTAAGGACTACGACTGTGAAATTTTGTATCACCCAGGTAAAGCCAATGTGGTGGATGATGCCCTCAGTAGAAAAGAGAGACTCAAAATGATGATGACATCTGAGGAGTTAGTTAAGGAATTTGAAAATATGGAAATTGACGTGAAAATAACCGGTAAAGGAACAGAAGGATTATTTGAGATTAAGCTAGTGTTGGAACTGACTGAAAAGATATAAGTGTGTCAGGAAAAGAAGATGAATGAAGAAAGAGAAACATTAACCGGTGAGGAAGTCAGATGCGAGAAGGATGAGAAAGGGATCATGAGGTATGCATCCCGAATTTGGATTCCAAATGTGCAAAAATTAAAGGTTGAGTTGTTGCCCGAAGGAAACAGCTCCAGATATTCGATCCACCCAGGAAGTACAAAAATGTACCGTGGCCTTAAGGAATATTATTAGTGGCCTAACATGAAAAGAGAAGTAGTAGAGTGGGTCAGCAAGTGCTTGACATGCCAGAGAGTGAAGGCTGAACATCAGCGACCAAGTGGACTATTACGGCTCCTAGAAATTCCGGAATGGAAATGGGAGCATATAGCCATGGATTTCGTGACAGGCCTACCAAGAACTAAAACCGATCACAATGCCATATCGGTTATCATAGATAGACTAACCAAGTCCGCGCACTTCCTGCCGATCAACAAGAGGTACATCATAGACAAGCTAGTGGATATCTACTTGAAGGAAATTTTAGTGAGACACGGCGTTCCTGTTGCCATAGTGTCAAATAGAGACCCAAGGTTTAATTCCCAATTTTGGAGAAGCTTCCAGGAGTGTGTAGGCACCAGACTATATATGAGTACCGCTTACCGCCCCCAAACTGATGGGCAAAGCGAAAGGACTATTGAGACCCTAGAAGATATGCTGCGAGTATGTGCCATCGACTTTAAAGGGAATTGGAATGACTACTTACCCCTGATCGAATTTGCCTACAATAATATCTATCACGCTAGCATAGGAATGCCTCCGTATGAAGCTCTTTATGGAAGAAGATTCTGCTCTCCCCTATATTGGGATGAGGTTGGAGAACACAAGATAATAAGACTCGAGTTAGTCCAGCAAACTAGGGAGATGGTGGGACTCATTATGAAGAGACTGGTAGCAGCTCAAGACAGATAAAAGAAGTACAACGACTAGACTAGAAAAGATAGAGAATATGAAGTAGGAGATTCATTGTTGTTGAAGGTATCTCCATGGAAAGGAGTAATGGGGTTTGGAAAGAAAGGGAAGCTGAGTCCCGGATTCATAGGACCCTTTGAAATTTTGAGGAGAATAGGACCTCTAGCTTACGAGCTCGCCTTGCCTCCTAATCTGCAACAAGTGCACAACGTGTTCCACATGTCAATGCTAGGGAAATACCATGTCGATGTGCGACAAGTGATATAGTATGAGAAGGTAGATATAAAACCAGACATGACCTACGTTGAACAACCGGTAAGGGTAATGGACCAAAAAGAACAAGTGTTGAGGAACAAGACTGTGAAGCTGGTTAATATCTTGTGGAGAAATTAAAATGTTGAAGAGTCAACTTGGGAACTAGAAGATGCAATGAGGAATAGATATCCCAACCTATTTTCTAATTGATTCAGGGACGTAATCCTTGTTAGAGGGGAAGACTGTAATAACTCAAAATTTTGAGACTTTGTAAAACGCTTAATAAATAGTAACCCTGACAGACGGGAATTTTTTTAGCCCACACTATGTTGTGCATGAGAAATTGAGTTTCGGAGTTGATAACATGATTATACGTACCAAATGAGTTTATGTAAACGCTATTAGTTTTCGAAGAAAACGGACTTTGAAAAATGACCGTATTTACGAATCATCAAGGATTACGGGAATCACAATATAATTACATATTTAAAATCCTACGTATTTATATCCAAGAATGATACTTCAAAACATAAAGAATGTATGTGAAAGGATTTACACCGCGGACCGCTTACGAGAAATTATTACGAAAACGATTAAGCGACCGAAAAAATGCGCAAATGAATAAATAAACGTATCGAAATAAATCAAAGAAGTAATCATAGCTAGGTTACCAAATAGTAACCTAATCTAGGTAGGGATGATCACCTAAGCTAGCAAATAGTAACCATGAATAGTGCAAGGGAGTACATAGCTAGTAAATTAACTTTAAATTTGTGCAAGCTAGCAAAGATATGTATTAGATATGCATATTTAGGATGAGATATACACACAAAAACAATCTTTCAAGAGAAGCAACAAGAAGCATCAAAGAAATCTCTCTCTTCCTCCCAAACCATTCCATTCGGCCCTAGCAAAAAGGAGAAGAAAATCAAATTCAAAACCCCAAGTTCTAGTCATGGAAAAAATCGCCCATTAATTCCCAAGATTCATAAATCCTAAACTAAGGTAAGATAAATTTTTGAGCTCATTTCATTGAGGTTTGATGGGTATAGTAAATTCAACAAAGATGATAATGAATAGTATAAATAGTAACTTTTCTTTGGTTTCTTGATTTTAATGGTTGATCAAGGTTCCAAAAACCCTACCAAGCATTCACAATACTTCACCATCATCAAGAACACATCTCAAGCTTTCAAGAGAGGTACAATTCTTTGACCCATCTTTATTTAAGGTTTAAGTTCAAGAATCTTTTGAAGCATAGTTGTAAACTTAGTTTTGGTGGTTGATTTGTTGTAGTCTTGATGTTTAGTTAATTAGTTCTAAGTTTAATGATTGTTGCCTTAAGAATATGATATTATTGATATGAGTTAGTGTGGTGATGATGATTTGATGATTGTTGGTGGTAGTATAGAGATTTAAGGCATAAACAAAACTCGGATCGTAATCGTAATCTCGCTAAAATGAATAAAACACAACATTAAGTTTCTGCAGAAAGTCCCCAATGTGTAAACTATAGTTTCTTAAAAAGTAACACTTTATTATGATATTAAATGTTATAAGGATCGTTTAGGCTCTTGAATCGCTTCATTCTGATTTATGGATCAAAAGTTATGACCGTTTTAGTACAAGTGATTAACGCGACAAAAACTACTACGAATTGCGAACTTTGGGAATAGAAATGATCGACTTAAAAATATTCATAAATTATGAAATTTTTATAGAGAGTAATAAATATATTTCCTTAACTTCTATAAAAATTTCATGTAAAATTAAGGATGTTTCAATTTTATAAAAATATTGGAACCAAGATCGCGCGATTAGAAAACCATTAGAAATTATGAGCGGAGCCGACGATGAAAATGTAAACGGACATAAGGTACTTTGAAAAGGAAGCGAACGTGACATGAATAATTACTTAAAGGAATAATAAGGGTAAAGTGATTGAGAGGACGAATAATAAGTAGCATGTGTATACGAGTCACCGTAAATAAGAACAAAATCTAACGAAACGGTTTATGTTTATGGTTATAGATTTCCGAGCGGACCCTAGAGCATCCTCCACCTCAAAGGACCTAGGCAAGTTTACGAACCCAACTCCATATACTGTTGTGTTGTGAAAGGATTGTTTTATTATCTTTTGTATAAATGCCATGCTTGCCATGATTCTAAATATTTGAGTTTTCACATATATAGCGTCAGTGTTACGATATGTATATGTCATAGAATGTTTTAACGCCGCCATGAGCGTAATGTATAATTATAAGACCGAGAGTCGGTCAGGGTTTTTATAAAGTATAAACCCGGGAATCATCCCGTAGATATTTTGAATGATTAAAAGTCCGCACTTATTTTATTCCAAAGGACTCGATGTCCACTTGCGAAACATTAAATGTCTCGAACTTTTTTTAAATGATTTCCAAATATCGTATTCCCTCAACTATATTTAATTACTTGAATAATGGATATTATTTCATTAATTCATTTAATATAGGAGAATTATTCTCCAACGATTATTTATTTCGAACTCGATAAATTATTAAAGATTACTTTAATTACTTAAACATAAATTAGTTGAGGAATATTATTTTAAATATTCTTTTAAAATATAATTATTCGAGTTTTAATTATTTAATAATTATTATTTAAATATTAATTATTTATTAAATGATTTAATATAATTTAAAAATTATAAAACCCAATTTAAAATACTTTCTGAATTTCAGAAAATCATTCGAATAATTTCAGATCGTCGAAGAATATTATCTCGACATATTTTAAATATTTTGAATATAGTTTCAAAAGAAACTCCCCTTTATTTAATTATATGTTGACAACGGTCAACTCACATCCTTAGTACTTCCTCCGAAAATTCTCGGAAGTACATATATATATATATAAACTGATAAAGATAAGTTGTTTCTATCAACAAGCAAAACGCTTGAGGAACTTCGATGTGATTCGAGTTCTCGAGATATGATAGAATTATTTTAAGGACTTGGGGTAGACTCTAGTACTATGTGTACTAGGGAGACTACCAAAGGTACCTCAGGCGAAGGTACTCTGTGTACTCAGGAACTTGTGAAGTATATGTATACACAAAATATGACACATAGCCTGAATGTGGCAAGGGTGATAACCGGGATATGAAGGTGTCGTCCTTCTACTAGTAGAAAAGGGTACTATTTCCGTAGTACGACTGATCATCGTATGCGGTGGCTCCAGTGAATGTCCTAAATTTTTCCAATTGGAATTGTGATGCAATACCGTAACCCAAGCCTAGGTGCTGGGTTTACCATTAAGGTATTCGCATGATAATAAATCCACTAAAGAATTGTTTTGAAAAGAAAGTGTGTATCACCAAGGAAAACTATATTTGAATAAAACATATTCATCATATATGGTATTATACTTGGGTTTATCATATAGTCATTTCATACTGTACATTATTATGTGGGCATTATAACTCACACTTGTTTTCTTAAATTGACACAACACAACAGTGAATCAAGATGCCTATCATGAAACTCACAGCCAAGAAACGGGTAGGAAACGGCCAGCTGTTCCATAGGATGTTTAGTGTTGTACCTCAGGTAGATCGAATAAGCTTGATTGGTTTTCAGTTATTTTTGGTTCGGCTTATTTATAAGTATGACTTATATAAGATAATAAATAAGAAACGAATATTTAACCGACGGACTAACCTTACTTAAAGTTTATTTCCTCGGTAAGACTTAATTACTTTTGGGTTGTAATAATTATCACTTTGTGGATTGATTTAATCTAGTATTGAATGGTTCATTTCCAAGACAATAACCTATAAGTGTGTGTGTGTGTGTGTGATAAGTGTGGGGTCGTAAAGGTGTGAGTATTTATATATTGTGATACGAGATAAGTATTATATAGCATTCAAGATGGCGTGGCCTCCTAGATCCCTGACCCCGGATTTTAGGGCGCTACATCCTCAAATGTTCCATATGTTCTGCCTCCACCTTGGAGTATTTTAAGATATCATCAATAAACACTATCATGAACTTATCTAGATATTGCTTGAACACTATATTCATAAGATTTTATAAATGTAGTTGGTGCATTCGTCAAACGAAATGCCATTACCAAGAGCTCATAGTGTCCATATCTCGTTCGAAATGCCGTCTTGGTATATCTTCTGCCTTGATCTTTAACTGATGGTATCCAGATCTTAAATTTATCTTCAAAAAATAGTTAGCTCCTTTCAGATGATCAAATAAATTGCCGATTCACGGCAGAGGGTAATTATTCTTAATAGTGAACTTATTCGATTCGCGATAATCGATATATAATCTCATGCTTCCGTCTTTCTTCTTTATAAATAGCACCGGTGCACCCCCACGGGGATACACTCGGGCGAATTACTCCTTTGCTTAACAGTTCTTGCATTTGCGTCGCTAATTCCTTCATCTCAACATGCACCATTCGATAGGGAGCTTTCAAAACTAGTTCCGTTCCCGGAGCTAAATCAATCGTGAACTCAATCTCTCGATCCGGAGGTAGTCCAGGTAATTCATCTGAAAACACATCGGGAAAATCCTTAACTACCGAAATATCTTCAATTCTAATGGATTACGTCTCTACATCCCTTACATGAGCCAAATAAGCTTCACATCCTTGTCGTAACAATCTCTTTGTTTGAATAGCCGTTAGAAACTTCATTTCTTGCCTCTTCCCTCTAAATATCACTTCATCTTTATCCTTGGTTCTCAATTTCACTTCCTTGCTTTTACACTCGATTTGTGCATCATGATTTGACAACTAATCCATCCCTAAATAACGTCGAATTCTCCTAACTTAAAAGGTATTAAGTCAGTAGAAAAGTGCCGACTTTCTATAACCAAATCGCAATTGGGACAAATCCTATTGGTAGTAACTCTTTCTTGATTCCCTACTTCTATAATCAAATTGGGTTCAAGAGGATACGCAATGCACTTTAATCTATCAATAACAATTTCAGCAATAAAAGATCTGGTAGCTCCAAAGTCCATTAACACTTTGACTTCTACTGGATTTATAACAAGCGTACCTGCTATCATATCTGCATTCTCCACTGCATCTTTCATTGTCATGTTGAATGTTCTTGCTGTAACGCCCTCCAGACCCGGGGTATAAGTCTGGGGGTTACTAGCTAATCACCAAACCTGTACAATTTGATTAACAATTAATAAAGAAATGAAATTAAACCCCTTTAACACTAACCAGGATCTTTTTAGGTTGAAGTATTAAAACAAAAACCACTAACTACTTTTATTACAAACCAACATTCAAAGTCTCACAAACTCTCTTTATTACAAACCATTGTTTAATTTATTTTAAGCTAAGTTCAACTTTTATTCAAACACACACACCTACTATCTATCAACACTCCACCTGCTCGGGCAACTCAAAGCTTTCTTCCTGGATTGGGATCAACACCTTGGGTATAAGAGGATCCCGAGGCTTGACTCGCTTCTTTACCACTCGAGTCCTGATTGGTTTCATATTCCTTCTTAACTGAAAACAATAAGGTGAATAACAACAAAAGGGGTGAGCCAAAAGTTGCTCAACAAGTCCACAAACATATAAACAGTGTTAAAGCATTTTAAATGAATCCACCATCCCAGGTATATCTGCCAAGATATAACCTCACGAGAATAGAAAGAAGGCCATTACTGCGAGTACAAATAAACTAAACTGGACACAAGTTCGCATCTATATTCTGCTGATCAGTCAGAATATAATGCAGATCCATATCTCAGTATATAGATCCAGTCAGGTACCCAGGCACTACGGCCCACGTCGAGGCACCAGTCATCCCGGTCCTCAGGATTAAGACACACTCAATCCCAAAATATCCTTATCCAGTCCATCGCTTAGCAACCGGGATAATCGGTATGCTTTGATATATTCCAAACACTAGAATATATCAATCTCCATGTGTTACCAACAGAATATGAATCAAGAATCAAAAGAAACGGAGAAATCAAGAATTGAAATGAAATATGAACAAAGGAATAGGGATTGTATATTAGTGATCAAGAACAATAATCAAGAGAAAGTAAATGTGATAAATATTTGAATCAATATCACTATTCCGAAAGTAGAATAGAGGAAAAACTTGCCTTCTGTGCGACTTACTGCAATTGAATCACTTATATCTATCACCTTGGACTATTACCGACTCAACTGGCCTGGCTGGCTTAACTTCTGTTGGCAAAACAGACTGGTTAAGTCACATCGTACTTCATTTGCATCTTGAATCGACTTCAAACTGATCCTAACATCTACCCATGCGCTTATGACTGACTCATGTATTACATATAAGCAAGTAAGACTCGATTAACCACGTAATGCACATAAGCACATAAGCATATAATCATTTTTATGGTTAAAATAATTTTTAAAACCAAAATCGACTCGCTGATTGCTCAACTGATCGTTATCTGACTCGTTTCCCATTTTTCCGGAATTTTTCGGACTCGTCTCGGCACGTAACTTGACTGATAATCAAACAAGTCACAAAATCAACTAACTTCTAAAAAAAAATTAAGCTTTGATATTATTTTTAATGAAAAGGATTCATTTTTCTGAGTTAACAGGCTTTCGTTTCACGCAAAACGGACTAACGGTTGAATTATTATTAATTAAATACTGATAATTCCATTTATTAATCGTTATAAATAATTATTACTAATTTTTAAAACCCAAAAATAATTTTTAAATCATTATTTAAGAAAATCAGAATTAAAAATAATTTGTCTATAATTTTTGAAATTAAATTGAATTTATTATGATTTATTGAAAATTATTTGATTAATTATCAAAATAATTAATCACTTTTAAATAATTAATAAGTAATAAATAAATAATAAATAATTAAGAAAATAATTCAATCTGATTTTTAGAAAATAATTCAGAATTATTTATAATATAAATTAATTAATTAAATAATTAATTAATCAATTTACAAAATAAATAAAACTGATTTTTAAAATTAATAAAAATAAAATAAAAATCAAAATTTCAGAAACAGTTGTCAGAAATTGGTTTCTGACAAAAACAGATCAAAACCGGGTAATCTGAACGGGTCAAACGGGTTGGATTCCGGGTCACCAAGAACACGCCGGAATTTTTCCAGATTCCGGTGAGTTCCCGGAGTCCGGCCAAGCTCCGATCAGCCCCAAATCAACACTGTTTGGTGCTGTTTTTGAGTGCTTTTCATTGCAAATCAACACAGCAATCCAACCACGGCCAAAACATCACAGAATAACTCCTCAATCAACTTCTCCGGCAAAATCGACATAAACTCCGGCCAAAAATCGAATTTGCAGAATCGTACATAAAATCAAACGTTATATAGTGCAAAATGAAGCTAAGAACATATACAATCAAAGCCCTAACATTACAAGAACCAAATATTCACAGAAATCATCGAGTTGTGTTTTGAAAATTCGACCTAAACCCTAGAATTCATGAATCACTATCCAAGCATCGTTTGTTCAATTAAACACCATGAATCGACTGTAAATCATCTAACAAAGCTATATCAATCATCAAAATATCACAATAACCCCAGAATCAAAAAGCCCTAATTCGAACATAAACCCTAAAAATCAAAAATAAAAAACGATACAATAAAACGTGAAATTGATGCAAGAAACAGAAAGAACGGATCACAACCTTCGATTTGAGTACTTGAATCACACGATTTGATGCTGTAATCAGTGAGAAATCACGACTTGATTCTTCGACCCGAACCTGTTCTTCCCGACCCGATTCCAGAGAATTTTTGGTAATTTTGCAGATTTTAATGATTAATTATAATTAATTAAATAAAAATTAGGCTATTTATAGTAGTAAATATAATACTCCTAATTAAAATTAAGGGGCTAATTATACATTAAATAAAAATATTGGGCCCTAATTTTTATAATTTTTGAGTATTAAAATTTAATTTATAAATATTTTATATATGCAATATATATGCCAAAAATTCCCAAAATTGTGAATAATGCAAAAATGCAAAGAAATAATATAAATGAAAGTCCTATAATTTTATAAAAATAAAAATGTGATTTTTGTGGGGTTTTTGACACCCAATGGGGCCAGAAAAAATCATTTTTCGCAAAACGAGAAAATTTATAAATTATCTAGATGTTCAGAACAAGGCGATTGTAAAAGCCATTTGATGAAAAATAAGGCCCATTATTTTATTTGAAATACTGGCTTTAAAATCATCGTTTGGGTCATAAAACGTTTGAAATAAAACCTATAAATGCATAATAAAATATCTGAAAAATACCTTAATATACAAAAATGACATGGAATACACGTATCACGTAATAGTTAGGGTTTATCAGATAATCACACATAAATGACACATTAATTCACATATTTTATTATAATCATGATATAATATAAACGTAAAGTTCCCAATCGTTACATCCTCCCCCCCTTAAAAGGATTCTGTCCTCAGAATCTTCTATGAAAACAAATGAGGGTATTTCTCTAATATTTCACTTTCGAGTTCCCAGGTTGATTCTTCAACCATAGGATTTCTCCACAACACTCGCACTAAATATACAGACTTATTTCTCAACACTTTCTCTCGCCGATCTAAAATTCTTACCGGCTGTTCTATAAAAGACAAATCATGTTGGATTTCTATCGGCTCATACTCGATTACATGCCTAGAATCAGGATTATATCGCTTAAGCATGGACACGTGAAACACATTGTGAATATGCTGCATATGAGGTGGTAAAGCTAATTCGTATGCAACTTTTCCCACTTTCTTCAAAATTTCAAACGGTCCAACATAACGTGGTTTCAATTTACCCTTATTTCTAAATCTGGTTAATCCTTTCCATGGCGATATTTTGAGTAGTACGTTTTCTCCTTCCTGATAGTCTATATCTTTCCTGGCTTGATCTGCATATTTGCGTTGCCTGTTTTGCGCTGCATCGAGTCGTTTTCGAATGAGTTCAATCTTTTCTTTCATCTGTTGAATTAGTTCTGGACCCAAAATTTTGCGTTCTCCAACTTCATCCCAATATACTGGTGATCTGCATTTTCTCCCGTATAATGCTTCATACGGTGGCATTCCAATGCTGGTGTGATAACTGTTATTATAAGAAAATTCCACTAGGGGTAGATGTTCATCCCAACTGGCTTCAAAATCGATCGCACAAACTCGTAGCATGTCTTCAATCGTTTGGATAGTTCTTTCACTTTGCCCGTCAGTTTGCGGATGATAAGCGGTACTCATGTTCAATTTAGTTCCAAGACATTCTTGAAATTGTCTCCAAAATCTTGAGTTGAAACGAGGATCTCGATCAGACACGATAGATACTGGAACTCCATGTTGCATCACAATTTCTTTGAGATATATGTGTACTAGCTTGTCGAGTGAAAATCTTTCATTGATTGGTAGAAAATGTGCCGACTTCGTGAGTCTGTCAATGATTACCCATATCGCATCATGATTTGCCTTTGTCCTTGGTAGTCCTACCACAAAATCCATCGCTAGATGTTCCCATTTCCATTCTGGAATGTCTAATGGTTGCAATAATCCACTCGGACGTTGATGTTCCGCTTTAACTCGCTGGCATGTGTAGCACTTACTTATCCATTCAGCTATTTCCTTCTTCATGTTCGGCCACCAGAAGTTTTCTTTCAGATCACGATACATTTTTGTACTTCCTGGATGAATGGAATACTTCAAATTGTGCGCATCTCGCATCATTTCTTCTTTTAATTCTACTACGTTAGGGATCCAGATTCTCAACGCAAAGCGTAAAATTCCTTCATTATCTTTCTGAGTTGTGATTTCTTCTCCCGTCAGGTCGTCATCTTGACTCATCACTTCATTTTGACAGCAGCGAATCTTTTCTAACAATTCCGGTTGGAAAGTCAAAGTGTAGATAGCTTCTGCAGATTCATTGGGAATACGAATCTCAATTTCCAATTTATCGAATTCCTTGATTAAGTCTTTACACGAAGTTAACCGATTCAATCTTTCTTTCCTGCTCAGCGCATCTGCTACAACATTTGCTTTCCCTGGATGATAACTAATCATGACTTCGTAATCCTTTATCAATTCCAGCCATCGACGTTGTCGCATGTTCAGCTCCTTTTGTGTAAAGATATACTTTAGACTTTTATGATCTGTGTAAATTTCACATTTTTCACCGTAGAGATAATGTCTCCAAAGCTTCAACACAAATACGATCGCTGCCAATTCCAGATCATGAGTAGGATATTTTTGTTCATGAGGTTTAAGTTATCTCGAAGCATATGCGATGACGTTACCGTGCTGCATCAGTACACATCCTAACCCGCGATACGAAGCGTCACTGAAAATGACGAAATTTCCTAGCTCGTCTGGCAATACAAGTACTGGTGCAGTTACTAACCGATTTTTCAGGTCTTGAAAACTTTCTTCACACTTATCACTCCATTCAAACTTTTCACTTTTTCGAGTTAACTTGGTCAGCGGCGTTGCTAATTTCGCAAAATCTTTGACAAACCTTCGATAATATCCTTCCAATCCCAAGAAACTTCGAACTTCTGTCGGCGTCCTTGGTCTTTCCCAATTTAACACAGCTTCAATCTTCGCTGGATTGACTTGGATGCCTTCTCTACTGATAATATGCCCTAGAAATTGTACTTCTCTTAACCAGAATTCATATTTCGAGAATTTTGCGTATAGTTGCTCTTTCCTCAGAATTTCCAAAGTTATTCTCAAGTGTTCTGCATGCTCTTCTTCTGACTTGGAGTAAATCAAGATGTCATCAATGAATACAATCACGAATTTATCCAAATATTTATTGAATACTCTGTTCATCAAATCCATGAATGCTGCTGGCACATTTGTCAGACCGAATGCCATTACCAAAAACTCGTAATGCCCATATCTTGTACGAAACACAGTTTTTTGAATATCTTCAGCTTTAATCTTCAATTGATGATAGCCTGATCGCAAATCTATCTTTGAAAACCATGCTGCTCCTTTTAGCTGATCGAACAAATCGTCGATTCTCGGTAAGGGATACTTATTCTTGATAGTGAGTTTATTCAATTCCCTATAATCAATGCATAATCGCATCCTGCCGTCCTTCTTCTTCACAAATAACACCGGTGCACCCCATGGGGATACACTAGGTCGTATGATGCCTCGGTCTAGAAGATCTTGTAATTGCGTTGACAATTCCTTCATTTCGACTGGAGCCATCCGATATGGAGCTTTCGAAACTGGTTATGTACCTGGTGTTATATCAATTGTGAACTCAATTTCTCGATCTGGTGGTAACCCTGGAAGCTCGTCTGGAAAGATGTCTGGAAATTCGCACACAATTGGAATGTCTTCTATTCTAGGACTTTCTCTTTCGGTATCTAACACGTAAACTATGTACGCCTCACATCCTTGTCGAAGCAATCGTTTAGTCTGCATCACAGTAAGAAATTTCTTCTGCTGTTTTTCGCCTTTGAATATTACTGTTGCATTCTCCGCAGTTCGCAATTTGACTCTCTTATTCGCGCAATCTATCTGAGCGTTATGACATGCTAACCAATCCATTCCCAAGATAATATCGAATTCTCCTAGCTTAAAAGGAATTAAATCTACCGAAAAATGATGTCCGGCTAATTCTATATCACACGCAGGACATACTCGATCTACCGGAACTTGGTCGTCATTCGCTAATTTTATAATTAACGTTTCGCCCAACCATTCGATTTCACAATGTAACTTACCAAGAAATTCTTTAGAAACAAATGAACGAGTAGCTCCAGAATCAATTAATACTTTTGAAATTACAGAATTCACCAAAAGTGTACCGGCAATAACACTCGGACTCTGCACCGCTTCTTTCATGGTCATGTTAAAAGTTCTTGCTTTGGGTTGATTAGGCGGCGGCGGAGGTAATGCTAACATTCTCGGAACACTGGCTGCCATAGCTGATCCTTTGCAATTTCTGGCGATATGCCCTTTCTTTCCACACTGGAAACAAGTCATCTCTGTTGTTCTACCTGTTGGACATTCGTTAGAATAATGCCCTTTCTGCTTACACCGATAACACGTTACATCCCTTTTGATACATACACCAGTATGCTTTCGATTACATGTCTTGCAGTACCGCACTGGAACTCTGACCATTCCCTGCTGACTGGAGGTTTGGAAACGATTACATGCCTTCTGTGAACCTTGTCCTATCCTTTTAAAATTCAAATTTGCCCGGGCTTGGAATCCCGACTTTCTGCTGGAGCGATCTTAGAAACTTCCCTGTCCCTTGTCTTGCTGAGATCTTTCACTTTCCCCTTCTATAATCAAAGCTTTCTGAACTACGGCGGTATACGTCGTTAATTCGAAAACTGCAACTTGGCCACGAATCCATGGTCGTAATCCTTCTTGAAATCTTTGAACTAGTTTTTCTTGAGTGTCAACCTGTTCTGGAACAAACCTAGCCAACTCAGCAAATTTGGCTTCATATTCTGCCACGGACATATTTCCCTGCTTCAGTTCTAGAAACTTAATCTGCATTTGATTCTTCACATAGCGAGGAAAATGCTTTTCTAAAAACAACTCTTTAAACCTATCCCATGCAATAACTTCTTCACCCTCTAAGGCCTTTTTAGATTCCCACCAATAATTCGCCTCTCCTTTCAACAAGTAACTAGCAAAATCAGTCTTCTGGTCCTCACCTACCTTCACTAGTGTGAACGCTTTCTCTACTTCTTTTAACCAGGTGGTAGCTTTAATAGGATCAGTAGTCCCTTCAAACTCTGGAGGTTTAACTGACTGAAACTGCTTAAAAGTAATAACAGGTAATACTGGTGGTAATTGAAGCTCAGGACGAGGTGGCTGTTGCAACATTTGTTGTTGTATTTGCTGTTGCTGATGCTGCATTTGCTGCTGCATCATTACCATCTGTTGTTGCATCAGATGGAACATTTGGTTCATGGTCTCATTAGTCTGATTTTCAGAATTGCTGTTAGAGGTCTCAGCCCTAGTCTTTCTTTTTGGTGCCATCTTATTCTGATAATAAAACAGGTGATATTTATTTAACAGTTTAATAAACAATCGACAATATGTATGGAAAACAATTTATCCTGTATTCATAACATAGTTTATTTAAAGAAAACAGTTGCTGAGTGTATAGACTGGAAATGTAAATAGTTAAATAAAATAATTGTTTCATTTTATTTTATTTTTTATTTTATTTTTTTTTTCCAACAAGAATTATAATATGAAAAACTGTAAAGTGAAAGTAAATGATATAAAACTGTAAAGACTGAAATTTAAATAAAAGAATTTGAAAAAGTTCATCTTATATATATGTGACATCAGCTTCAGGTGTAAATGCTTGATACAAAAAGTCTCGGGCTACTGGTCATCACTACGGCTACAAGTCACACTATCGCTACAAGTTAAATTACTACTACAAGTTAAACTACTGATACACACATACACACTACTCACTAGGTTATACTATGCTGCCTCTATATACACATGCACTCTAGAGTCACCTTCTTAAACCCTCTCAGAACCCAGGCAGAATACGCCTAAGCTCCTCTCTAAGTGCCTGGACCACAGTCTGTGCCAAGCGAAAAACCCTGTAGAACTCTGCAAAAGAAGGAGGTCCATCATGAGTCAAATCTCCAGCTCCCAAGTAGCACTCATCAATACTGACTGTAATCGCTGTCTCATATAATAATCCGGCTGTAGGGACGCTAACGGTCCTCTGTCCCTCTGATCAAACAGATGCATAATCTCCCGACACTGTGCCCGCCAATACTCCACATCATCCCTCATAACTCTATACTCATGGTATGGTACCATATGCGGCTGAGCAACCTGACCTACTGACTCCTGAGAAGGAACCCTCGGAATACCTGCACCCTGTTGGGGTAAACCTAACTGTAGATCCACATCATGCTCTCCCATCCCCTCTACTGGAATCATCTGAACTATGTCCGGCTCTGGGGCATGCACTGGTATAGGAGGTAACAATGGTGGTGGTGGTAACTCCTGCTCAATACCTAGTATAAACTGGTGCTCAATAGGTAAAGGAACCATCGGCTCGAAGAACTCAAATGGATCAAACATCTCTATGGGGTCATGCACTATCCCCTGTACTGGTGGTACCGGCTCCTGTGGCAATGGTGGTGGAGGTGGTAGAAGAGGAAACATATGCTCAGATACTGGAGGTATGGCTGGTTCTACTGGCCCAGTGACTGTCCTCTCGGAAGATGCAGAATAACCAGAAGATGCCATCTGATAGTATACCAAAGAAAAGAAAAGGTCATTAACAATCCTAAGATTATTTCCCTATTCTAATCTGACCTAAATCCTAACACTATTCATCCTAATTTGACTATCCCTATCTTATGTGATATCCTTATCCTATCTTAATCCTAATGTTCTTGTTTTCAGGGACCAAACCTACAGCTCTGATGCCAAACCTGTAACGCCCTCCAGACCCGGGGTATAAGTCTGGGTGTTACTAGCTAATCACCAAACCTGTACAATTTGATTAACAATTAATAAAGAAATGAAATTAAACCCCTTTAACACTAACCAGGATCTTTTTAGGTTGAAGTATGAAAACAAAAACCACTAACTACTTTTATTACAAACCAACATTCAAAGTCTCACAAACTCTCTTTATTACAAACCATTGTCTAATTCATTTTAAGCTAAGTTCAACTTTTATTCAAACACACACACCTACTATCTATCAACACTCCACCTGCTCGGGCAACTCAAAGCTTTCTTCCTGGATTGGGATCAACACCTTGGGTATAAGAGGATCCCGAGGCTTGACTCGCTTCTTTACCACTCGAGTCCTGATTGGTTTCATATTCCTTCTTAACTGAAAACAATAAGGTGAATAACAACAAAAGGGGTGAGCCAAAAGTAACTCAACAAGTCCACAAACATATAAACAGTGTTAAAGCATTTTAAATGAATCCGCCATCCCAGGTATATCTGCCAAGATATAACCTCACGAGAATAGAAAGAAGGCCATTACTGGCGAGTACAAATAAACTAAACTGGACACAAGTTCGCATCTATATTCTGCTGATCAGTCAGAATATAATGCAGATCCATATCTCAGTATATAGATCCAGTTGGGTACCCAGGCACTACGGCCCATGTCGAGGCACCAGTCATCCCGGTCCTCAGGATTAAGACACACTCAATCCCAAAATATCCTTATCTAGTCCATCGCTTAGCAACCGGGACAATCGGTATGCTTTGATATATTCCAAACACTAGAATATATCAATCTCCATGTGTTACCAACAGAATATGAATCAAGAATCAAAAGAAACGAAGAAATCAAGAATTGAAATGAAATATGAACAAAGGAATAGGGATTGTATATTAGTGATCAAGAACAATAATCAAGAGAATGTAAATGTGATAAATATTTGAATCAATATCACTATTCCGAAAGTAGAATAGAGGAAAAACTTGCCTTCTGCGCGACTTACTGCAATTGAATCACTTATGTCTATCACCTTGGACTATTACCGACTCAACTGGCCTGGCTGGCTTAGCTTCTGTTGGCAAAACAGACTGGTTAAGTCACGTCGTACTTCATTTGCATCTTGAATCGACTTCAAACTGATCCTAACATCTACCCATGCGCTTATGACTGACTCATGTATTACATATAAGCAAGTAAGACTCGATTAACCACGTAATACACATAAGCACATAAGCATATAATCATTTTTATGGTTAAAATAATTTTTAAAACCAAAAGCGACTCGCTGATTGCTCAACTGATCGTTATCTGACTCGTTTCCCATTTTTCCAGAATTTTTCGGACTCGTCTCGGCACGTAACTTGACTGATAATCAAACAAGTCACAAAATCAACTAACTTCTAAAAAAAAATAAGCTTTGATATTATTTTTAATGAAAAGGATTCATTTTTCTGAGTTAACAGGCTTTCGTTTCACGCAAAACGGACTAACGGTTGAATTATTATTAATTAAATACTGATAATTCCATTTATTAATCATTATAAATAATTATTACTAATTTTTAAAACCCAAAAATAATTTTTAAATCATTATTTAAGAAAATCAGAATTAAAAATAATTTTTCTATAATTTTTAAAATTAAATTGAATTTATTATAATTTATTGAAAATTATTTGATTAATTATCAAAATAATTAATCACTTTTAAATAATTAATAAGTAATAAATAAATAATAAATAATTAAGAAAATAATTCAATCTGATTTTTAGAAAATAATTCAGAATTATTTATAATATAAATTAATTAATTAAATAATTAATTAATCAATTTACAAAATAAATAAAACTGATTTTTAAAATTAATAAAAGTAAAATAAAAATCAAAATTTCAGAAACAGTTGTCAGAAATTGGTTTCTGACAAAAACAGATCAAAACCGGGTAATCTGAACGGGTCAAACGGGTTGGATTCCGGGTCACCAAGAACACGCCGGAATTTTTCCAGATTCCGGTGAATTCCCAGAGTCCGGCCAAGCTTCGATCAGCCCCAAATCAACACTGTTTGGTGCTGTTTTTGAGTGCTTTTCATTGCAAATCAACACAGCAATCCAACCACGGCCAAAACATCACAGAATAACTCCTGAATCAACTTCTCCGGCAAAATCGACATAAACTCCGGCCAAAAATCGAATTTGCAGAATCGTACATAAAATCAAACGTTATATAGTGCAAAATGAAGCTAAGAACATATACAATCAAAGCCCTAACATTACAAGAACCAAATATTCACAGAAATCATCGAGTTGTGTTTTGAAAATTCGACCTAAACCCTAGAATTCGTGAATCACTATCCAAGCATCGTTTGTTCAATTAAACACCATGAATTGACTGTAAATCATCTAACAAAGCTATATCAATCATCAAAACATCAGAATAACCCCAGAATCAAAAAGCCCTAATTCGAACATAAACCCTAAAAATCAAAAATAAAAAATGATACAATAAAACGTGAAATTGATGCAAGAAACAGAAAGAACGGATCACAACCTTTGATTTGAGTACTTGAATCACACGATTTGATGCTGTAATCAGTGAGAAATGACGACTTGATTCTTCGACCCGAACCTGTTCTTCCCGACCCGATTTCAGAGAATTTTTGGTAATTTTACAGATTTTAATGATTAAATATAATTAATTAAATAAAAATTAGGCTATTTATAGTAGTAAAAATAATACTCCTAATTAAAATTAAGGGGCTAATTATACATTAAATAAAAATATTGGGCCCTAATTTTTATAATTTTTGAGTATTAAAATTTAATTTATAAATATTTTATATATGCAATATATATGCCAAAAATTCCCAAAAATTGTGAATAATGCAAAAATGCAAAGAAATAATATAAATGAAAGTCCTATAATTTTATAAAAATAAAAATGTAATTTTTGTGGGGTTTTTGACACCCAATGGGGCCCGAAAAAATCATTTTTCGCAAAACGAGAAAATTTATAAATTATCTAGATGTTCAGAACAAGGCGATTGTAAAAGCCATTTGATGAAAAATAAGGCCCATTATTTTATTTGAAATACTGGCTTTAAAATCATCGTTTGGGTCATAAAATGTTTGAAATAAAACCTATAAATGCATAATAAAATATCTGAAAAATACCTTAAAATACAGAAATGACATGGAATACACGTATCACGTAACAGTTAGGGTTTATCAGATAATCATATATAAATGACACATTAATTCACATATTTTATTATAATCATGATATAATATAAACGTAAAGTTCCCAGTCGTTACACTTGCCCTTGGTTGGGCTACTGGTGCTGATGGTGGTGGTGGTCTAGCAATCCTAAGCACATTCACCTTCTGAACAGGCTCCTTACAGTTCCTTGCCATATGGCCTACCTTTCCACACTTGAAACAAGTCATTTCAGGCTTTCCTGCACCGCTTGGGCATTCCGTTGAGTAGTTTCCTTTCTGGTTACGTTTGAAGCATGTCACATTTAGCTTATTGCACCTCCCCGGGTGTCGCTTTCCACATATCTTACACTCCTAAATCTGGAGTCTATTATCCTTCACTGATTGTCCCGTCTTCTGGAAATGATTCTTCTGATTTCCATTCCCGGGCTTGAACTTTTGAAACTTCTGGTTCTGATTTCCAACATTCCTTCCAACATTCCCTCCAAACTTAGAGCTTCCTTGGTCTTGTTCATATTCCTCAAACTTTCTCTTCTTTCCTTCACTTTCCCTCTTAGTTGCTTCTCTTTCTCCTTTTACAATCATCGTTTTCCGTCCCAAAGTAGCATAAGTCCTTATCTCTAGAAGAGCCACTTGACTTCGAATCCACGGCTTAAGTCCTTGTTGAAATCTTTTGGTCTTCTTAGCTTTCGTATTCACGTTCTCAGGCACAAATCTAGCCAACCCTGAAAACTTCACCTCATATTCCGCCATTGTCATGTCTTTATGTCTAAGATTCAGAAACCTCATTTCCAACTGGTCTTGCATATAACTTCGCAAATACTTCTCTAAAAACATCTCTATAAACTTTTCCAAGGTTACAACTTCTCCTTCAAGCAACGCCTTGGAAGATTTCCACAAGTAACTAGCCTCATCGTTAAGATAATAACTCGCGTACTGCGCCTTCTTATCATCCTTAACTCCAGCTAACTCAAAAGCCTTCTCTATTTCTCTCAACCAAGACTGAGCTTTAATCGGATCTGGCAATCCTACAAACTCTGGGGGATGTACGGATTGAAATTGCTTGAAATTATCGACTTTAGGGTCTGAGGGTTATTGTAAAAATTGGAAGAGTCGGTTCGTCATAGGAGTATCTTGGTTTTATTCTTGACCTTGGGTTTGAGTTTCTTCTTCTTGGTGATTTGGTGAAGTGGCCATTTCTTACAAACCTGATTGAGCAATTATTTAGCAATACGATAGCATGGCATACATATTAATAGAGACTCTTTTAGATATAGCTTTGCAGGTTTTAGGTTTTACCCAGTTGCGCATGCAATCCATTACTACGTAATTCGCTCATCAGTTAAGGTTCTCACATGTCATAAGGTGTATCATCACAAAGACGTTTGATCATGGTTACTTGGGAAAACTGGATACTAAATATGGTTGCTGGGAAACATAATGTGCATAATAGTTATGAAACTCAAAGGTCCACAATGTAAAACAAGATGTACGATTTATTTAACGATCCAAAGGTACATAGATAAAAAGGTTCAAGTACAACCGGTGCTGACATAAGGTATAATAATAAAACAGGGTTAAATAGAGGAAAAATTGGAAAATATCCCCCTATCTACCCCTAACATCTACCTAGCTACTATTACCCATTAAGTTCTGAAATACAATACAACATAAAAGAAAAAAGGATCCCGGCATTTGACCAAGTATCCCAAAGCCTACCGGTGCTGAAAAAGAACCACAAACATAACAACCACGGGCTCCACCAAATGTCCCGTATGAGCTCACAACCTAACCATCAAAGTCCAGAATCTCCCTCAATACTGACAGCATCCAACAAATGATCTTATGCACTCTTCGGGCCTCAGCATTAGCATTACTAGAAGATGGTCCTCATCCAACCTCCTCCGGGCAACCTGCTCCACCATCTGAGTATGAACTCTCCACTCATCCTCCAACATCGACGTCTACTGCCTAGACTCATGAGCTAGCCTATCCACCAAAGCTCTCAACTCTGGAATACGGGAGTAAACAAAATCTTGATTCTGGGCCAACTTGCCACCAACACTGACAGGCACACGCACATGCATAGTAGGCTCTCGCTCAGGGGCTGGGGTCTCTGGATCTGGTCTCAGGGAAGAAACATGCATAGGGGCCTCACTACTCTCAGATGAATCCTCCCCGGGGTCTGAACTAACATATATGGTCTCCACTAGAGGGGGTGGAATAGAGTCCACTGGGGAATCAGGCTAACAATGCTCAGAGTCTTAATCACTACCACTACTAGGGTCCTGAGATAAAACAAAAACAACAGCCAAGAAATAGCATTAGGGTTAAATAACACTAACTGACTCCACACCCTAACTCTAAATGCTATCTTGACCAATTTACTTTACTTATACTATACCTAATAGTCTAACTCAACTCTATGTGAGTCGAAAACCCTCGCAATATATATATATATATACCTAGACACCCTTTTATCCTAACTTGTCTCAGGGACTAGATCCTGTAGCTCTGATACCAACTAGTGACGCCCTCAATCTCGGGGTTAGGAAATGAGGAACCACAAACTATTGAACTAATATAACAACAACAGATATAATAAACCACAATTAAATAATAACAGGATCTAAACAGGATTCAGTTTGAGACAAGATTATAACTAACAACCAGAATAAATATATTACAACCCAAAATATAATTAAATTCAAATGCATTCGATTCAGACATGGAACCGACAGATAACCCATTGTATCTGAACCAACTTGAAAATCCCTTCACACTAACACACTTGCTCACACACACAACAGCTACCTACTCTGGCATCTAGAAACCTACAACTCGGTAGGGACCGCTCTTGCGAGCGGTGCGCCTAATTCTGGTCATCTTCTTGCTTAACTGCCATGGTTAGATCAAAGAAAATAAATGAGAAAAGAAGCTTAGAAATTAACTATATTAAAAGTTCTACATCACAATATCAATATCAATATCTGAGGCATTCTACATTCATTCTCTAGGTGGCAGTTCTCTGTGACTGGCTAAGTAAAGGTTATGAAAAGGTTTCGGGATTTCAGGATTTAAGGCTCAAGATCGGGAGAAAGATGACATTCATCACAAATTATTAGAAGGATTATAAAAGAGTTTCTCAATTGAAAGAAGCTATTAATCGAGCTTCGAGATTCAATAACTAATTAAATTGTCAGGGTTCACAGATTTCACAACTTTATCGAAAATACAAATCATTTCATCTCCTCTCATTAAAAGAAGCAAATTGTGTAAGGGATTATAACATTTTCTCTTTTACAAAACATAAAGGAACCCTTGATTGAAATATCCATCTTTTAAAAATAATACGGGTGATCAGCCCATACCGACCTCCATCTGGTCGTTATGGTACCTATGACATTATTTCATCCTTATATTGGACTAGCCCCGCTAGCCTCTTATTTGACTGGACTAGTCCCAATAGTCTCTTACGTCTCTATCCAATCAATCAGGAATTTGTTTTGGAAAACCTTTGTATTGGAAGTGGGAAAAGTTTGACTAAGTTCATTTTATCATTACCAAGAATATGAAGTCATTCGGACTCACTCAAGTCAAAAATCTATCTTAAGTTCAATTCAAGATTTCAATGAAAAGTGAACGAATCGAAAGTAAACAGGGATCAGAATAGTTCCAAAAGATCAATACAATCAAGGTGTACGGGTTATCGAAGAGTCCAAGTTAATCAAAACATAACGTAAGGAGATTCATAAGGATTCTCTTAGGTTTACGAGATAAAAAGGTAACAAGGTGATAGAGCAAAATAATAAATGCTAGTATTAATAGGGTTATTATAAAGGATCAGTAGGGTTTGATAACAAGTTATTACAAGGATCGATATCAGGGTTTCTTAAAAATCAATAATAGGTTTATGACAATTGCTATAAAGGATCACTACTTTATCATGGCATTGATAATATCCTCTCTATAATCAAATTTGTAAGAGAAGGAAGAGTTGCTTGCCTCAAATAGCTTTTCTGCTTTATGGCATATGAGCTACTACCACCTAAAATGTCTATTTCTTTAGTATCCTGAATGCCTCCGCTATCCAAATCAATAATACCACAAAAAACCCTAATTAGACACTTGATCGATTCCCGACATTTCTCAGAACGTCTATTCTTCTACCCCAATCGTAATAAACCTTTATCTTAATAACTATAAGTATAGTCATATAGCACATAATACGATATACTTTTATACTCGAAGCATCACAACTAGTTTAATGCTTTATACTTAGCAAGTAATCGCACATTTGTATAACTTGACACCAAAACAACTTATCCCTTTTTCTTTTATCAAAATTTCGAACCAAAACAATAGGACCAAATCAAGAAATTCAACATGCAACCACTTAACGTTATCATGCATACTTTCTAGATTAAATCCAAACGAATCATCAATATAAAATCGAGCTTAAGTACGCCATATAATTAAAATCGTGAATCATGAAAAATTAACCAAATAATTCAAACCATTTTCTTTTTAAACTAAAGCACCATTCGACATTTTCAACCAAAACCACATGCAACTATCCATATCGACATGCAAGGTCAAATATCAAGAATCAAACTTAATCTAAACCGAAACTTTTCGATTAACATCAATTTGAGCACTTTTCTTTTAAAGTCGAAACTTTATAATGAGTTTTCAAACCACAATTCAACATACATTCATACCACTTAATATGCACACCTCCAAATCACAATTAAATCTTATTCTAAATCAAAACTAAGAAGATTCATCAAATTCTTCGAGTTTAAAAAACATTTTTGAACCAATTTCCTTAAAAAACCGAAAGCAACAATCAATTTTTTAAACAACACATGCAATACTCGAAACTAGGTTTTTCAGAGATTATAAAACTCGGGTTAGCATAATCGTTCACCACCAGTTCACCGGAGTTCATCACCAGTAGCGGCAAGGATTCGGGGTTGCCAAAACTCGGCCCCCAACTCGAAACCTTACTGATTATTCAAGAAAATCACAACAACTAATCATGCAATCATTTAACAACAGGTTTCTGCATAGAATCAATCACGAAATCGGATAAACAACAAGAATCGAGAGGGTCACCCTCTAAATCGAATACCAACACACACAAACACACACACATGCAGACATGTATGTATATATATATATGATATGAGGAACTCAAATCTTAAACTAAGATTGAGTTTTAATGGAAGAATTGATGAGAGTAAGGGAGAGAGAGTGAATACCGAGAGTAGAGAGATTAAAGAGAGAAGAGAGCTCGAGAAAGAGAGCAAAGAGAGAGACAATGTAGAAAGAAAGAAAAGGGGGAAAGGAGGGAGTATATATATAACATTTTAGGGGTATTTTGGTAAATTACAAAATCACCTTTTCTTTTTCTATTTTGATTTACAAAACTAATTAAAATATTGTAATTCCTCTCCACTTAATCACAAATAATTACAGTTTCCTTTTTTATAAAATAAAAACACAAAACTAACTCTCTTCTTATATTTTAAAAAATTTAATGTACAAATAGATTATTGCATATGGATTTTACAAATAAATCCAAATAATAGAAGTAAACTTCATAAAATCATTTTAAAATCTCAAATCATCAAAATACATCCAACTATTATTTTTAAAAGTCCCTTGGACTATTTTAAAGATAATAAAGCAAATCTCGCACCTTGATCACATTTCTATAATTTTATAAAAATAATTAAAGATTAATAAAATCCTAAAATCATTTGAAAGACCACTGAGCGCAAATTTGAACACGCATACATCAAATATCAGGCAGCCACACAAGATCATCAAATATAATTCGCATTCGCACTCTTAAACACTTTAATCCCTTTTTAATACGGGTTCCGTTCAACTTGACGGCCCGACAACACAGCTTAATCCCTTAGCTAACTCATCAAACTGGAACGAGTTACTCTACATTCCCAGATACTATCATAGAATAATGACAATTAACCACGGAATCATTTATCCTTCAATTGATTCACATAATTCCACATAAACCATAATTATAGCACAAAAGTAAACTTTATTCATTTAATTACATATCGAAATTCCCAGTCTCTACAACTTGCAAAATGACCACTCAAGCCACATTTGAAACATTTGAATTTGGATTTATCCACCATGTTTCTATTTGGACTGGCTGCTCCAAAATTCTTTTTGAATTTGATCTTGGAAAACCTTTGATAGGAAAGCTAGATGTTCATCTATGTCCATTTCATCCTGACTGAGATGATCTTCATGTTCAACCACTAGCCCTATTCCTTTGCCTTCACAAACCCTAGAGTTTGGTGCAGATTGCACAGCTTCAACCTTTATCTCTTTCACTCTCTCTTGTTCAGCTACCAAAGCTGTAGATCCCCCTTTCTTCCTTCCTTTATCAATATGCTCATCTTGTTCCAATTCAAAATCATAAGTTTTTAGAATGCCATACAGACTCTTCAAAGTAAATTCCTTGTAATCTTGAGAATTTCTGAAAGAGACAGTCATAGGCTTCCATTCTTTTGGTAGAGATCTAAGGAATTTCAGGTTTGAATCTTTTGTCTGATAGACTCTTCCATGCAGCTTCAGTGTATTTAGTAGTTTTTGAAATCTACTAAAGATGTCACTCAAAGATTCACTATCTTCACAATGAAAGTGCTCATATTGCTGGATTAGAAGTTGCATCTTGTTTTCCCCCACTTATTCAGTTCCATCACATATGATTTAAATTGGATCCCAAATTTCTTTAGCAGTTTTACAGTTGATGACATTGTCAAAGATATCTCCACCAAGACCATTGAATAGAATGTTCATAGCTTTTTTTATCTTTGTGCAATTGTTCAATGTCTTCATCTATCCATTCTGATTATGGCTTTGGAATCCTTTGCTCATTGCCTACAGCTCCTTTAATATCTGTAGTAGCTCTCCGAGGAACATGAGGACCTTTCTCAATGCAATTAACATATCTTTCATCTTGAGAGAGAAGATGCAGGTGTATTTTCACCTTCCATTGGTGTTAGTTATCTTTATCCAGAAAAGGGATCTTCACTCCAACATCCTTCCTGCTCATGTTATTAGTTGTTTTGATCTTTAAACTTTTAGTGTGTTAAGAGCTTACTCTGACATCAATTGTTACTCCCAAACAATCTAACAATAGAATTACGGAAGGGGGGTTGAATTTAATTCTAGATTTCTTTTCGAAATTAAAGAAATTACTTTATCAAATTATATCAGTGTTTGAATATGCAAACATGCGGAATGAAATATGAATGTATTCGAAACAAAAAGTTATTAAACACAAAGATTTAAAAAATTTCTGGTGGATTGATCTTTCCACAAGAGATATATATTGATTGAGAACTCTATGATGCAAGAATGTACACAACTGCTTACAAGTAAATTTACAAAGTAAGAACCAAGAAATTCTTAACAGATTATGCCTTATCTATTTCTCAGTTCTTTCAATCGATGTTTTTCTACTTGCTACTCTTGGTTTATATATCACCAAGTAACCTGTGAGAAAGACAAACTAATAAAACAAAATGTCTAAGTCTAATTACATGTTTCTTCATTTCTCTATCCAGCATCTTTATATTTCTTCAAGTAAGCACGAAAATGGAAATGTTTCAGTGTTCTCAAAATCCTGCTAATATATAATCAACCCATGTGACTGTCAAGTCACTATCAACTCCTATTTGAATTTATTATCCGTCGAGACTCTATTGATTATCCGTTAAGACTCTATTTGGTCATTCATTGATTGAGATTTGGGTCATCCGTCGAAGTCTTGTAATAACATCCGTTGAAAGTATTTCCATAGCAGTTGACTCAATTTCATTTATGCAAAATTACAAGGCATCTAATATTTAGAATTGGCCAACCTATTTTGCATATCATTCTAGCAGCCAACATGACTTAGAATATCTTACAACTTCAAATTCTCTAAGACATTACAGTACACAGGAATATGCTACAAAAACTTATTTAAACATAAGTTACTCTTTCAACGAATGACAGAGTAAGATTATCCGTTAAAAGCTACAATTATACTTAATTAAATCTACTAAGGTATTTTGGTAAAATATCATCAAGCCTACAACATATTCCAAACACAACTCCCTCATCCATTCAGGGGGAGTTGCCAAAAATAATTCCTGAACTCACTCATCTCATTTCTCAAATTTTTTCATCTTACAATGAGAGGCTTGAATCATCTTCTCAAGCCTTGCTAACATCAAGTGATACAGTTTAGAAAATTGTGCTCACTACTCAGATACAATCTTTAGATGGTGAGAGGATAAATGCTGAGATAGACCTTGATGACACCATAAAAAACAAAGAAGTTTCATCAGTTTTACTGAAGACACTGTGCAGGTTCCGTTTGCACCTTCATATGTACAACAGTCTTCACAGACTGTAAGTTTTGAGGGTAGTACTCTTGAGGGGGAGCTACTCAAATCCTGTATTGGAGGTTTCTCAATCAGGAACAACTCCCCTCACAACCGTAACTGATATTGCTATGTCAATTGAAGCTGGGAGTATAATTGCCAATGATCCAGATATTAGGAAGGCAAGTTATCAAACACATTCAAGGGCTAGTCCCCTGTAAGAGGGACATTGGTTTGAGGCAATGGTACATGATAGTAACTTGGTTAAATCCCCCCCCCCCCCAATTCCAATGGAGGTTCACTCTACTACTGAACAACATGGTATCACAACCACAGTTCATACTGTGAGTCAAACTGTGACACCTGTCACAAAAAAGAACTTGAAACATTAATAAAACTCAAGGACCTCATTAAAAAAGAACCTGGTTATGAGAAATTTAGATAAGCTTTAGAACTCCGTACTGATATAACTGCAAGTTGTATAAAATGTACTTTGTAAATTCGTTAGTCCAATTGTATTTGATTGTAGCTTGAGGTTAGTCTTGTTATCAGGCATGACTTTGTGACAAGTAATCTTCTCACAAATTGGGGGAGATTGTTATGCAAGGCATGCCTGTATATAACAATACTAAGTCATATTGACAGCCCTTAGGATAAGTTGTATGATAATTTATATTTGTATTTTCTAATTGTATTTCTTGAATCTGTAAAAATATTTAGTATATTAGACTGAAAGATTTTTCTGTGAACAACCTTTCAAGCTAAGGAATAAACTCTGGAAGAAGATCAAATCCTGATCATGCCTCAGAGAGAAGTGTAGCAGCTTGGATTTGAATAATACTATTCTAGAAAAAATGTTCTAAGTCAGATATCGACAAGTCACAGATCAAGGGATCTCGAGAAATCCAAAATGACTTTTAAAAAAGTCCCAAGAGATATCGACAAGTTAACATACATGTAAAGATATAAGATATCGACAAGTCAAAATGCATATATAGAGAACTTGTAATAACTCGAATTTTTAAGACTTTGTAAAATGTTTGATGAATGGTAACCCTGACAATCGGGGAAATTTTTTTAGCCCACACTATGTTATGCATGGGAAATTTAGTTTCCGAGTCGATAACGTGATTATACGTACCAAATAAGTGTATGTAAACGCTATTAACGAACCATCGAGGAACACGATAATCATAATACAATTACGAATCTAAAATCCTATAAATTCAAACCCAAGTACAAGGCTTCAAAGCTTAAAGGACGTATAAGAAAGGATTTACCCCGCGAACCGCTTACGAAGTTTTATTACGAAAACAAATAAGCGACCAAGCAAACACGTAAGCGAATAAATAAAACGTATCAATCCATGCAAACTATGCAAACTAACTAGAGTAAGAAAGTAACCAAGGTTAGCAACCAAATAGTAACCTAGCTAGCAAATAGTGACATGAATAGTAATTATGGTACTAAGCTAGCAATATAGCTTGGAGAATAGCTTAGCTAGGAAGATATTGCAAGATTTTCCAATCCTTAGGAATGTATAGAAAAAGATTGATCACAATTACAAGAAGCAACCAAACAAGCAAAAAAATTTCTCTCTTCTCTCTCTTGCAAGCATTCTATTCGGGCCTTAAAGAAACAAGGAGAAATCAATTTCCAAAGCTCAACTTCTAGCCATGGATAAATCCTCTAATTAATTCCTACGCTTCCTACATATCAAACTAAGGTAAGATAAATTTTTGAGAGCATTTCATTAAGAATTGGATAGGCAAATAAGTCCATGAAAGTGATGATGAATAGTGCCAAATAGTAACACTTCTTGATTTCTTAATTTTCATGGCATGATTTAGGATCATTAAGCACAATCAAGCCTCCCCAAGATTCAACAATCAAGAAGAACACATTCCAAGCTTTCAAGAAAGGTATAAATCCCTAACCAAACTATGTTTAAGGTTTAAGTTTCAAGAAGATTATGGATCTTACTTGTAAACCTAGTTTTGATGGTTGATTTGTTATTTTCTTGATGTTTAGTTAGTTAGTTATTAAGGTTGATGTTGTGGCCTTAATAACATGATGTTCTTTTGAGGAGTAAGTGTTAAGATTATGGTATGGTGCTTGTCGATTGTTGGTTAATGATTTAGAGAGAAAACGAAAACCGAGTCGCGAGCGTAACGTCGTTAAAATGAGAGAATCATAACCTTAAGTTTTCTGCAGAAGTACAGAATGTATAAACTGTGATTTCTTAAAAAGTAAGACTTAAAAATGATAGAGCTTGTTGTAAGGATAGTTTAGACGCTTGATTTCGATTTACGATTCAAAAGATAAGTCTGTTTTAGTGAAAATGATTTACGCGATAAAAACTGCTACGAATTACGAACTTTGAAATAGAAATGATTGTCTTAAAATATTCAAAAATCATGATATTTTTACAGAGAGTTAGAAATAGAGAGTTTATTAACTGCCATAAAAATTTCAAGTAAAACTATGGATATTTCAATTTTATAAAAATATCGGAGCCGAGATCGCGCGAATAGAAACCCTTAAGAATCAAGAGTGGGGTCGAGTGAAGAAATGTAAAAGACATCGACGGACATAAGGGATTACGAAAAGAAAGCGAAGATGACAACTACTTGTACTTATTAGAATAATGAGAGTAAAGCGAGTTGCGTGAATGAATAGAAAGTATCGCGTATGTACAATTAATGATAAATACGAACAGAGTCTAACGGAATGATAATTGTTTTTTATTATAGATTTCCGAGCGGACCCTAGAGCACCATCCACTTCAAAGCACCCAGGCAAGTTTACGAACCCGACTCCATATACTGTTGTGTTGTGAAAAATTATTTTACTGCCTTTCGTACAAATTAAATACCATGTTTTCCATGCTAGTAAAATTACGAGTTTGTGCATCAATAACGATTGAGTTTACTATGAGTATATCGTAGAATATTTTAACGCTACAATAAAGCGTGATGCATAAATTCTAAGACCGAGAGTCAGTCAGAGTTTACAAAGTGAAAACCCGGGAACTATCCTAGTAATGTTTTAGACGATCAAAAGTCCGTACTTATTTTATTCCAACGGACTCGATGCCCCTTGCGAAATATTAAATACCTTGAATTTTATTTAAAATGATTTTCAATTATCGTATTCCCTCAATTTTATTTAATTACTCGAATAATAAATATTATTTCGGATATCCATTTAAATAGGAGAAGGATTCTCCAGAGAGTATTTATTTACTTTAAAATTTAATTATTTCATATGTTTTAAGTCAGTTAAATTCTTAAAACATAAACTAGTTGAGGAAAATTATTTCAAATATTCATTTAAAATACAATTATCCGAGGTTTAATTATTTAATAATTATTATTTAATTATTAAATATTTATAAATGATGTAATATGAATTAAAATTCATAAAACCTATTTTAAAATATTTTTTGACTTTCAGAAAATCAATATAATCCTTTCGGATCGTCGAAAATATTATCTCGACTCATTAAAAATATTTTGACCATAGTTTTAAAAGAACCTCCCCCTTATTTATTTATCTGTTGACAACGGTCAACTCACATTATCCTAGCACTTCCTCCGAAAATCCATGGGAATATATATATATATATATATATATATATATATATATATATATATATATAAGATGAGTTGTACCTATCAACAAGCAAAACGTTGGGGAAACTTCGATATAGTTTGATGTTCCAAGTATATGACGAGTCTACTAGTACCGTAGGAGATAGTACCATGTGTACTCAAGGACCTACGAAGTGTGTGTATACTCAGAATGAGACACATAGCCCGTATGCGGCCAGGGTGATATCTAAGAGTAAGGAAGTCATCGCTCTACATGTAGAAAATAATATTATTCTGTTGTACGACTGATCATCATATAGTAGGGCTCTGGAGACTGTCCCATTCTTTCAATTGAATTTGTGATGCAATACAGTAACTCAAGCCTAGGTGCTGGATTTACCATTAAGGTATTTGCAGACTAATAAGTCATTAAAAGAATTATTTTGAAAGAAGGTGTGTATCACCAAGAAAAACTATTTTAAACAAACATATACATCATATACAGAATCAGATATGAATTTCTTATACAGACTTTTCATACTGTACATTATTATGCGGGGCATTGTAGCTCACACTTGTTTTCTTAAATTGACACAACATAACAATGAATCAAGATGCCTATCATGAAACTCAAGGACAGGAAATGGGTAGGAAACGACCAACTGTTTTGTATGATGTTCGATGCAGTACCCTAGGTAGACCGTATAAGCTGGATTGGTTTCAGTTGTTTTTGGTCCAGCTTATTTACAAGTATGACTTATGTAAGGTAATAGTGAAGAAACGTATATTTGGCCACCGGTCTAACCTTAAATAAAGGTTACACCTGTGATAAAACTTAATCACTTTTGGTTTGTAATAATTATTACTTTGTGGATTGATACACCCTAGTAATGAATTGTTCGTTTCCAAGACAATAACATGTAAGTGTGTGTGTGTTGATAAGTGTGGGGTCATAAAGGTGTGAGTATTTATATATTGTTGTATGAGATAAGTGTTATACAGGATTCAAGTTGGTGTGACATCCTAGATCTCTGAGTTCGGATTTTGGGGCGCCTCAAAACTGGAGATATCGACAAGTCATTTCTTTATGTAGAATTTAGAGATATCGACAAGTCAAAATTTTCATGTAGAGAACTCAAGATGTCGACAAGTTAAAAGCCCATGTAGAGAATTGGAGATGTCGACAAGTCATTCTACATGTAGAGAATTAGAGATCTCGACAAGTCAAATACACATGTAGAGAACTCAAGATATCGATAAGTCATTTTATTTATCAATATGTCACTTCTTTACCGAACAAAAAGAGATCTTTTCTTGTGTTTACTGTCAAACAATTTACCTCTACAAATTCATATTTGCTTTTGTTCAATTTAACCCAAATAGTTTCAAAAGAGAATTAAAATTCAAGAAACACATTCATCCCCCTGTGTTATATTTCATTACACTCAATATCTAACAATCTCTGACTATAAAATAGCTTTTTGTGTTTAAGTTTTCTAAATTATTGAACCGTGTTAAATTAATATTATTTATCTCAAAAAACTTAAATGGATCCGGAGCTTGATCCGATAATCCGAGATCCTAATAGATTTGAATATGAATTATGTTATTAAAAATCCGAAAGCAATCTAATCCGAAATCGATCTAACAAATTTAAAGGACAATGGATATGAATTTAGTCATGATCGGTTGACAGGCCTGTAACAAACCATAGCATTAAGCGTACAATGAATAAGTCGTTGTGGCGTACATGGTGGTGATTTATTAAGAAAATCTAGTTATTAAACAATTTATTATTTTGATAATAACAAAGTCTTATATATATATATATAAGAATTTATAGTTGTTATACTTTATATAGCTTTTTGGATTACACATGCATTTCATCAATTTTTCTCCTCAAACATCTGGTTTTTTGAATTAACTTTTCTATTTTATGACAAATCAAATAAATAAGAAAGTATTGGTTTTTCTTTCCAAGAAAAGATAAAGAGAGTTTTATATAAATGTAGATAAATATAAACGGATAGTCTCTACCTACACATTTTCTACGAATGCTGCACTCATTGATAGCCGTTGCCTGTGCGGGAGGCTACTAACTATTCCAAAAATGTGTAATAAGCACCTTCAGCCACTCATAGGCTTACTTTCTCAGTTTTCCAAATTTTAAATAAAAATGGCTCGCGGAAATCAATTTTTACTGAAGTGGGTGACACATTAAAAACTAGAATTAATTTAAAATTTATATATTAGTACAATCTTTGGTTTTTTTTAATATATAATGTGTACACGCATCATTGATAACACATATATAATTAATCTCCATCATTGATTATTATTGTTTGTTTATCGTTTAAACCATTGATACATCTAGTGATTTTGTTAGGTTAAGTGTATAATTTTTAGTGTTTCGAAAATATCAAATACTGATTTTTTTTTCCTAGGAAATTAAATTGAGGAAATGTATTAAAAAACATGCTTTCCAAGTAAACCAACTTAAACAGTCTCAACCTACCCCACTGGAATGTCTATAAATATCATGTAGTTACTTGCATTTTTAATTATATTGTCCTCCTACTTGATTTCACTGTATACATTCTCAGTTGATTCAAACACAATGGCTCCATCTTTCACTGACGATTACAGACATTTTGCAGTAAAGAAAGGGCATGGAACAAAGGGTCTCTCCGATCTTCAGCTCGATTCCTTACCAGAGCAATATATTCAACCTGTGGAGGAGCGGTTCAACATGACAAAGGTCCTGAAAGAAGAGTCCATACCCGTGATCGACATGTCCAATTTGGATGATCCCAATGTTGCTGATAAGATTGTGGCCGCTGCTCAAAAGTGGGGATTCTTTCAGATTGTCAATCATGGAGTCTGTTGAGGTTCTCGAGAATGTCCAGGAAGCTACCCGTAGATTCTTTGCTTTGCCTGTGGAGGAGAAGATCATGTTTACCCAAGAAAAGTCTCCTACAAATTCTGTTAGGCTTACAACAAGCTTTCTTCCAAAAGTAGACAAAGTTCTCGAGTGGAAAGATTATCTTAGTATCTTGGTTTCTGATGAAAAGTCTTCTGAATTTTGGCCATCTGCATGCAAGTAAGTTTATTTTCTTTTTTGAACAAGTTCAACAAGAATCTTTATTTTTCACGACCATCAAAATAAAGAAATACTCCAACTTTCGATCTATGTTAATACTTTTTTTTTCATTTTATATTCTATCTAGCTAAGTGTTAACATTTTCTAAACTAACACATTTTTCTTCACTAATTTAGGTAGATATCACTAAACTATTAGATTTTTATTAATCTGTTTAATTTACCTTTATAATCTCCGTACTCAGGTCAAATATTAACTGGGACAAACAGAATAATTAACTTATACCTTGGGGCATCGCCCAGGGGGTCATTAACTTAAATTATGGTTAATTCATAGGTCAATATTCATTTTAAGTGTGGAATAACAAATTTTTTGCCAATGTGTTTCAGAAATGAAGTAATGGAATATGTGGAGAAGTCTAAGTTGGTGATGAAGCGGCTACTAAAAGCCCTTATGCAGGGATTAAATGTGGACATGGAGTCAAAAGAATCACTTATAATGGGCTCAACGAGAATCAACCTCAACTACTATCCTGTTTGTCCAAACCCTGAGCTTGCAATCGGAGTCGGACGTCATTCTGACGTCTCCTCACTCACATTTCTCCTCCAAGACAATGTCGGAGGATTATTCATCCGAAAGATGGAGACTGATACCTGGATTTCCGTACCTCCTCTCAAGGGAGCAATAGTAATAAACATTGGTGATGCTCTTCAAATCTTGAGTAATGGGAAATAAAAAAGTGCTGAGCACTGTGTTGCAGCCAATGGAAGCAACAACAGAATTTCGGTGCCGGTCTTTGTTAACCCCAGACCCGAAGAAATTATTGGCCCCCTTCCTGAGGTGCTCAAGAACGGAGAAAAACCAATATACAAACAGGTTTTGTACTCTGATTATGTGAAACATTTCTACAGGAAATCTCATGACGGGAAGAACACTCGATTTCGCAAAGATGTAATTGCTTGTCTAGACTATAAGCTGTTAAACTGAATAAAGTCATGTACCCTGTGTTGGTGTTTCATGTTTACAGTCCCATGTTAATTTCGTCATTCTTAATTACTAAAAATTAGTACAACTGATGTATTAGAAAACAGAATTTTTATTGACATGATGTAATGAAAATAGAGTTGGTAATATAAAATTTTATTATTCTGCTTTTGAAGTTGACTGCCAAATCTTACGATCCCGTCATTACAGATATTTGATAAACTTGGTTCTTTAAAATTTCAATCTTGAATTTACGATTTTAAAGTTTGGATCCTTCGTATTCCAAAACACCGAATTTCTTGCTTGCTTGTCTATCTTTTTAAATATTTAGGCTTATATGCGATTAGTATCTATCTTAGAATTTAGAAATTGGGACAATAATATATGAACTCCTAATACTAGAGATATCTCACCCCTTTCAATTAGCTTGTCTTATTATAAAAGAAACTTTTTATTACAAAATAATTTCCTTACAATACATATATAAAGAGATGAATGCAAATATCTGATTAATGAAAGCTTCTTCTTAATTTGCGTAGTTTGATATTAGTATATAAGTAAAAAGTATGAAAGATTAATACAAGTGTGATTAGAACATTGTTATATTTTCTATTTAAAGTTTTATTAGAAAAAAAAATCTTGCTCTTACCAGATGTGAAAATGCAAATGATGATGATAGGTGATAGGTCATTGGTGATAGGTCATTGATAGTATGTCATGCTTATGAATAGGTTTATATGTTAATATTTAGAATTTTCTAACTAGTTAGTGTATGTTAGTCATTACCAGTTAGTAGAATTAGTGGTAATTATTTCAGTGAATCATGTTTAGCAATTTTAGGAAGCGGTTATTGTAGTTAAACTCTGTTTAACAATATTTGTGGTAAATTAGAAAATAGAGAATTGTTGCATAAATAATTGGTTTATTTGTCACCATAAGAGAAACTTATCTTTTAAATATAAGTTTTGATCGGGACTTATCATTGGGAAAGAATCGAGAGCCTAGAGGCTCCTCTCGGTGGACTTCAAGATGGTTTGAGCAGAATGGAAGTTGGTGTTACCGACAACATGCGTCAACTAGAGAAAACTGTAAACTTATTTTCAAAAGTTTTAATTGCAAATAAAGAAGCAAGCAATATTAATAATTGAGATGGTCATTCTCGTTTCAACAGAGAGGAATAGAGGATTTGGAAAGCGAATCATCAAATGGCCAAAATTGAGTTTCTTGAATATTTCGGTGAAGATCCAACGAATGGTTCAACCGCGTTGAGATGGAAAAAAGTATCCTTGACATCATGCTACCTTGAAGGAAAAGCAAACCAGTGGTGAAAGTGGTTACTATATGACTACAAGGAAAAAAGAAGAAAAATAACATGGGACATCTTTCCTGATAAGTTATAAGTTATGGGCAGGCTTTGGACAAAGTGATTGCAAATATTTCGATGAGGGCACTATTGAGGGTGGAACAAACAGGCTCGGTACGTGACTATCAAACAAAATTTGAAAGTCTTGAGAAAAGAGTGTTTGGATGGACACATAAGGTTGGTTGGAAAGTTCATTGGAGGTCTTAAGCCTGAAAGTGCAGATGACATCAGAATATATATTCGAACAAAAAACACTAAAGGATGCGATTAGATTTACACGAATGAAGGAAAAATAATCAAAACGTTAACAAAGTACTATAAATTCTCCACCAATTTGTCATCATCAGATTGATTCGACATCCCAGCAAAGACAACACCTCCCCCTATGAAACGTCTTACTTGGAACTTTTCAAAACACTATAAGAAATATTGAATCAGACAATGGTTTTCCACCGTTGTCTAAAAGATGAATTTTTCGTTGTCTATCCGGGGGCGGTGTGTTTGACACTCATACAATGGTTACGCACCATTGTAACAAATACATCACACAACTGAATATAAAACCTTTGTCTCATTTTATTCACACAACGCATATGACCCTTTCTAATATTCTACAAACAACAGTTTCTTAGCCATTATAACAATTTAGAGGCACAATAGTTAAAAATAGTGTTATGCGAATTTACTCCTACAACAGTTTATGTATAAATTTCATCTAGTTAAACAATGGTTTTTATTAAGAAAACAATACTTTAGACAACGGTTTTTTATTTTTGGGGTATTGTGTTTCAACTATGCTCACAACAGTTTTTGTAATGACCAAGATATTGTTAGAAGAAAATAATTTTATAAAGTAAGACATACAATGGTTTTAATAATTTTTAATGGCTTTCACACAATTGTGTACCAGATCAAACTCATTTAAAATAAATCAAATAGTATTGTTAAAATAAAACTGTGTCTTAATCCTATTGTAAAAATTACAAATAATTGAGTAAAAGGACCAAACACAAAACTCTTAGACAGATGCCTCTGCTGCTGCTTCATTGAGTTCTCATCATTTTATTTTTGCACATTATGTTGCTTGGCATATGTTGGCATAATTACGTTCTCACTGGACCTGCACTTGGATAAAGAATTGTCCTTGAACCTCTTTGAAGCAGTATTCGTAATTTCACTTCCAAACACCCTCCTCCTGGTGTCATATGAATCAGAACCAATACTGGAATTCTGTTTTATCACCAACCGCCTTAATGCTGGTTCCCCACGTTCTGGATCCTTAGGCAGATTCCCCTGGTGCTGCTTTGATGAGTTCTCATCATCTTCAGTTTCCACATTAACTTGCTTGGCATATATTAGCACATGTACCTTCTCACTAGACCTGCAGTTGGATATAGAATCTGTGAATCTCTTTGAGGCAGTATTTGCTATCTCAGTTCCAAACACCCTCATCATGGTGTCATTTGAACCAGAACCATGATCATGTGCATTACTAGATTTCTGTTTCATCCCCAACCACCTAAATGCTGGTTTCCCACTTTCTGGATGACGGACCTACAAATTCACAATATCGTATTTAGGAAAAATTAGATTCATTTTACAACTATCTTAGGTCTTTTCTCACATCAGTAAATCCTGAATATACCTAACCTTTTCAATAAGATTCATAGATGCAAAGACATTGGTAATATCATAGAGGCGCCTTCTTTAGCTGTAGAATTTAATTACATGAGGAAAATAAATGTACAGTAGATCATCTACAATTTAGATTGTATGGTGAACAGTGGCAAGGTCATTTACTTCGCATAGCTGTTGAATCATGCACATCACCGGGCAATGCTGTTGCAGCACTGTCTAGGGAGATAATATCCGCCTAAAGGGACAAGAAAGTTTAGAACATATAATTGAAATAACAACTAGACCTTGAAAAAGGCATGTAAAAGATTAGCATAACTTACACCAGAACGAAGGAAAAGCTTGACAAAATTATGAGCAAGCAGTGCCAGAGACTTTTCCTTGCGGTTTTGTAGAAAAAATGCCAGAAACTAATGTAATTAGAATAAATCTCATTTAAGGGTAGCCCTTAATCAACATGACAATACCATTTCATTTAATTAAGGGATGTATATGAGCAACAGGTATCAACACATATTCCAACCCACAATCATAAACATACTTATTTCACAATACGAAAGTAATTTTACCAGTTTTAGTACATGAAATAGACTTCCCTTGCTGGAAGAGATTCAAGAAACTTGGCAACATACTTCTCTAACTTTGTCAAGTTTTCTCCATCAGCAGTTAGATTTATCAGGCAGCCTTTCTTTGAAAATAGACATTTACTGATCTCCCCAAGGATGATGAGATTTAATTCCAGTCAAGATCAATTTTCTCTTCAAGAGATTGCAGATACTCTAGATAACTGAAAGTACACACAATATACAAATTACATTAAGCGCACCAATAATGATACAATACTTAACATGGCTAAAATCAATATATTTTAACATCCGTACGGTTGGATCGTCCAAAAAATCATTTCAAAAAATTATTTCGTTAATCAGCAACGAATCCTGTTTTAGGAAGTTGTACTTTTACCTCATTTTCCTTTAAAACACAAGGAAGATAAATTTTGAATTTTTTTTTTACATGGATAAAATCAATATATTTTAACATCCGTACGGTTGGATCGTCCAAAAAATCATTTGAAAAAAATATGTTGTTAATCAGCAATGAATCTTATTTCACGGAGTTGTACCTTTACCTCATTTTTCTTATAAAGTCAAGCAAGATAAATTTTGAAATTTTTTATTATTTTTTTACATGGCTAAAATCAATATATTTTAACATCCATACGGTTGAATCGTCCAAAAAATCATTTCAAAAAATCAATTCGTTAATCAGCAACGAATCTTGTTTTAGGGAGTTGTACTTTTACCTCATTTTCCTTTCTAACTCAAGGAAAATAAATTTTGAAATTTTTTATTATATTTTTACATGGCTAAAATCAATATATTTTAACATACGTACGGTTGGATCGTCCAAAAAATCATTTGAAAAATTTATTTCGTTAATCGGCATCGAATCTTGTTTTAAGGAGTTGTTTACCTCTTTTTCCTCAAAAACGCAAACAAGATAAATTTTAAATTTCTTAATAATTTTTTCATATGAATAAAATTGATATATCTTAACATCCGTACGGTTGGATCGTCGAAAAAATCATTTTAAAAATTAATCTTGTAAATCGGGAACGAGTCTCGTTGTCGGGAGGGGTACTTTTACCGAATTTTTCTAATCCTAACATGCAAGATGAATTTCAAATTTTTTAATAATTTTTTCATATGCCTAAAATTGGTATATCTTAACATCCGTACGGTTGGATCGTCCAAAAAATCATTTTAAAAATTAATCTTGTAAATCGGGAACGAGTCTCGTTGTCGGGAGGGGTACTTTTACCGGATTTTTCTAATCCTGACATGCAAGATGAATTTCAAATTTTTTAATAATTTTTTCATATGACTAAAATTGATATATATTTCGAAAGTAATGAGGGGATCTACGTATGTATATGATTATGATACAACATATTATAACGAAAAAATATAAGTTATTTATTTCATATAACCTTAGTGATATTTAAACATGTGTTTGATAATGTGAGTTTTTACATGTCAATCACTTCTCTTGTAGCACATTTTGAAAGCGTACGGTATCGATTCAAGTCCCATTCAAGTCTTTGGGATTGTCAAGAAATTTGATGTCAATAGACAATGGTTTGAACGAAAAAGACTTGTTTGTACATGTTCTTACAATGGATTTTCGCCTAAACCGTTATCTTATATTTTGTTAAAAAGGTTGATGTTATGACACAATGGTTTCCTGAAAACATTACTGCCAACATAAGTGACACAATAGAGATTTCAGAGCATGGACCTTGGAAATAAGGATCCAGTCGAAGAAGAAGGTATTGATAGGTCGTTGATAGAATGTCATACTTGGGAATATGTTTATCTATTATTCCTTAAAATTATCTAATTTGTTAGTGTATGCTAGCAATTAACAGTACTAGCAATTAATATGCCCGTGTTTCACATACGGTTATAGTTTATTTTCCGAATTTTAGTCATTTACATTAACATAATAATATTAAAATTATAGATTATAAGTATTAAAATAGTAATAATTATTCATTATGAAAATACCAACATTGCAAAAAAATTGAAGTAAATGAAACTAATATTAAAAATTAGAAGAAAGTTCCGGGCTTTATTATAGCTGAAGTAAAAACTTGAAACATGAAGCATAAGTCTGGGTTACAAACCACTTAAAGTAGAACATGAAAACAATGATGAAAAATCATGAGAACATTACAAACTTAAACAGATTCCGGCTATAATAAAACTAAAACGAAGGAAAACAGAGTCCGACTACAATAAAACTAAAATGAAGGAAAGCATCAACGGTGCCCGGTGCCTGCAAACATGACGGGCTCTCTCTCACCGAACCAGCAACCAGCTAGAAACATGGTTCACTCCTCCTACAATACACGGATAAGTATAACAAATGCATTAGTACAGACAACCATAAACTTGAGTACCGGTAAACATAAACAAAAAAATGTACGCTGCAAGTAAAATGTAATAAATAATTTGAAATTCATTAACCGTCTTAATCTTCTTGGAGGTTGATTTTGCAGTGTCGGGAGTTTCGCCAGAAGTAGATAAATCAATCACATTCTGAATGAAAAAAAAATTTAATTTGTTAGTGAAAATGGAATAGAACGGTGTTTAATACTAAAAATGATATAAAATTATTTTAATGATTCTTTCTTCTGAGAAGCTAGCAGCGGTGAACCCATCCATTGTACAATAAGAGTTTGATGGGCTTGAACCAAGATTGTCAAACGCATCGGTGACTATGAATATCTTACTATTCAGCAAGACGTTGTCATTGCTAATTTGGATCTTGAAAGTGAATTCCTTCCCACAAATTGCCTTAATCTTATCGGGATAACCACTCATTCCTCCATTTTAATCATACAATAATTGTACATAATATAAATTTTGTGTTAGTAAAATATATTGAGTTTGTTAAAATATTTTATAGATATGTATAGAAATTAAGTATTAAGTACCTTTAATGTCTCAGCAATAAGTTTGGTTGCAGTCTGGCCAATTGCTCGTTTAGCAGCACGATCCTTCAAAATGAAATTAAACGCCTCTGTGGCGTCTTCAGCGAGAACAACAATCTTGAACATGATTCATAAGTCTAAATAAGAAATAGCAGGAGGCTTGACGCAATAGTAAATGGAATTAGTAAAAGTACATCTTTTAGAAAGCTGAAAGCAACAACCTTTTCTCAGGAACAGGTATATTCCTTGGACAGTCTAGGCACTTGTACTTTCCATCGTACTTTAGCACCTCCGATTCGCAGTAGTTGCAATAGTTGTACCACAAGCTCTCATTTTCTTCAATATTTGATATGTTGACAGTGCACAGATAAAATTTCTACATGTACGTTTGAGGTGATGAACAATTAGAAAAGTGAAATAAGCGAAACTTTAAAAATGGTTTGAAACAATGTTATTTAACCACCTTCAGCTTATCAGATCTTGTCTTCTCTCCAAGCTCTTTCAAAGTAATGGTTTCAATAACAGGAGCAACATAGGCTGGTAATGGAGATTGTTCAACATTGTCAGGAATTTTATAGCCCTCTTCCTCCAATCTTCAATAATAAGATTATTTGGACCTTTATTAGATTTAAAAGTATCTATACATGTTAAACTATTTTTAAAATTAGATTAGTGGCCAATGTTTCAGGAAGTCATGTTAAGTAGTTTTAGAAAGCAGTTATTGTAGTTTAGCTCTTTTCAAGAATGTTTATGCTAAATTAGAAATCAGAGAATTATTGTATAAATAATTTATTTTATTTCTCATCTTAAGGAAATTTATCTTTTAAATATAAATTTTGATTGGGAACTGTCAATAAGTGAATGAAAAGAGTTAGTTTCACAGCGCAAAGTGAATAAGATTTTCTCTTACCCCTCTTTGAGTTTGTCGCAGATACGTGTAATATTTGAAAACTTACTAATTATTTAAAAAATATTTTTGTCGGTTAGAATTATTTTATGAGCTTCTTTAAAAATGATCAAACCATCCGGGATATAACGTGTAATTATTTTTTATTAATAAATAATTATTATGTGAATTTTAGTGAATTATCTGTTAATTGGTCACTACAAGAAAAACGGATAAATTTGATCGAAAATTTTCGGTCATATTTAGCTAAATTTGACTACCGGCGGTCATATTTAGTTGAATTTGACCGAATTGTGTCGGTCTTTTTTAGACTGGTCAAATTTAGCAAAATCGGTCAAATTTAACATAAATTTGACCAATCAAATTTGATTGCCTAAAATTGACCGATTAAATTTGACCAAATTTTTGAAAATTTTGAAATTTGAATTTTTTTAAAATTTGCGCTTAAAATTTGATTTTTTTTTTAATTTTGTTGCTAAAAAATTTAAAATTTGAAAGATTGTGAATCTGCCGCCTAATGTAAAGCAAATTTGACCGAATTCCGTCAAATTTATAAATTTGACCGAACGCAGTCAAAAATAGAAAATTGACCGAAAGAAGTCAAATTTAACTGTAACTCATATTTGTCAAATGCAGTAACTTCCCGGTACATTCTGCTAAGTTTCTGCCAAAAATCTGTTACAACACATAATTTTATTATTATGATTTTGTGTCACTAATCAATATACAATTTATGTTATATAAATAATTAACACAACAAAATAATTACATATCATATATCATAATTATTAATATTATTTTCATTACAAACTTACTCATAGAACTTAATTAAAACTTTCAAATCGAATTTAAAAACACTACTTTTTCTTTATTTAGTTTGACGGAAATGGTCACCGGACATTAGTTGGTTGATGAATATGCTTCCGTCACCGAAATAACTTCGATTGTTGAAAACGCTTTTTTCACCAAATTTTCAAAAGTTAGAATTTTTTATTGTTAATATTATATGAAATAAAGTTTGTAAGAGATTGGTTTAGCATGTATGAATATCTAAGTGTTTGTATATGTATGTATATATATTTATGTATATTTGTGTTTATGATGTGTGGGAGAAGGTAGAGAGAGGTGGATGTGTGGCAGAGGGTATGAAGAGAGGTGGAGAGGAAAAGATGAAGGAGATAATGGAGGAATTAGAATGTATATGTATGTATATAATGTGTTTATATGTAAAAGGGAGTTGCTGTGAAGTATCTGGACTATTGGATTGTAAGTTAAATTTGGACTATTGGATGTATTTCAGATGGATCGCTGACATGGCATCAAATTTGACCGCGTTCGGTCAAATTTATAAATATGACTCCCTTCAGTCAATTTAATAAGTATGACTGATGCCGGTCAATTTAGTAAATTTGACAAACTAGGATTTGCGGTCAAATATGTACTTAAATTTGACTAACAACGGTGATATTTTTAAATGTGACTGAAAGTAGTCAATTTTACAGATGTGATAAATATGATAAATTTTAATGTATATATATATATGGAATTGATAAACAAACATAAAAATTATTATTTAAACTCCAAGTGTATTGCAAATGACATAACTACCTATTATAGAAACAAATTCCAAGAATTTACTTTTAAAAATCATGGGAAAATGTGTAATAAAATGTCTAAAATTTAAAACTGGAGTTTATATAGTGAAAAGTGGAGGTTATTTAACAATTTCCTAAATATATATAAATAATGAATTTTCAATTCATATAATTATTTTATTTTTTACATACACACTTAAAGTCTGAAAAAGTCAAAATTCATAGGTTGGATTGTTCAGATTCTAATTTAGATAACACAAAACTACTAACCATTGTATGTGCAATCCGTAAATTTAAACTTCAAATCATATATATCAAGGAATAATTTGAATTATGCTTGATTTTCTTCACTCGATCATTGTTATCGTCTCTTAAAATTTTTTTAGTTTATACAATATGTTGTTACACTACATCTTTAAATAATTTTTTTTTTAAAATCAATATTCTTAAATAAATCTAACATCAACGTTTTTAGTGATTTCTCAATTTGATATGATATGTGCCTAAAATAAATTTATAAAATGATTATTTTGTTTTACTAGGATTTGTTCAAGCAACAAGTTGATATGGCTCACCTATCTTCCGAGGTCACTAGTTTACACTTTCGCTAAACTTTTCCATATTCGTTTTTATGAGCAGGGGAAAAATGTCAGATAGTAATCAAGCTGCTGATAAATGGACGGTACCCCTTCCGTCAGAGGATATACTGGGTGATTTTCTCTATACTCTTCAAAATTATGAAATTTCATGAACACCCATACGGTAGGTTCATTTAAATTATTGACTGAAAATCATGAAACCAACAAATAAGGTTGTTCATCAAACCACCCATACAATACCGTAAATTGCAGTTTTTAATTTTCTTGGTGTAGTTGTAGTTTGACTTTTTCACAAATCGTGACGATGCATGTGGCAGTACGAGTTAATGATATAGTAGTACGAACCGCTCGCATCAGAATTTTATAAAATAATATTTATACTTTAATAATTATATAATTTTATTAAAATTATATTTTATGTGTTATATTGTTATTAGAAGTTTTATGTTCTATTATTAAATTATATGAATCGATAGTTGTATTGGACTAGCACATTCAAACCTATTATACGAAAAATTAGCATAATAACTTGGGAGGCACGGATCATTTCCTAGCATTAAATGACACTCAGATATTATATTTGCATGGGCCCCTTAAACCAACCTGCACCATACGCATTTATGCAGTATGATTGACTAAAAACGGGTAAATACGACCGGATAAAAATCGGTTGTATTTAGTTAAATTCGACCATTTTCTATCGTATATAACTAAATACGACCAGTTTTTGGACCGGTCGCATTCGCTCGAGTCATATTTAGTAAATCAGTCGTATTTAGTATACGAGCGGCTAAATTCGACCGCTTAAACTATAGGTTCACTGTTAAAATAGCGAATCACATACATTTATTTTTTTCTAAAATTTTTGTCATATAACTAAAATATATAGATGTTGACATCCGTATGGTTGGATCATTCATAATTTTTTTTAAAAAAATTGAAACATCAATATGGGACTAAAAACTGGTAAGAAATATTGGTCAAACTATTGATTGACTGTTTAAATAGCAAACCAAATACATATATTTTTATTTCCAAAAATTGTTATCATATTACTAAAATATATAGATCTTGACATCTGTACGGTTAGATCATTTATAAATATTTTCAAAAAATCCGATACATTAATATGGGACTAAATACTAGTAAGAAGTACTCGTTAAACTACTAGCTGACTGTTAAAATAGCAAACCAAATACATTTACTTTTTCTAAAACATTTATCATATCACTAAAATATATAGAAGTTGACATCCGTACGATTAGATCATTCATAAATAGTTTTAAGAAAATAAAATATCAATATGGGACTAAACACTACTAAGAAGTACTTGTTAAACCAAACCAAATACGTATATTTTTTCTAAAATTATTATCATATTACTAAATATATAGATCTTGATATCCGTACGATTGGATCATTCATAAATATTTTTAGAAAAATCGAAATATTAATATGGGACTAAACACTAGTAAGAAATACTCGTCAAACTACTAGTTGACTGCTAAAATAGCAAACCAAATACATTTATTTTTTTCTAAACTTTTTATCATATCACTAAAATATATCGATATTGACATCTGTAAGGTTGGATCATTCATAAATATTTTTAAAAAAATTGAAACATTCATATGGGACAAAACACTAGTAAGAAATACTCGTCAAACTACTAGTTGACTGTTAAAATATCAAACCAAATACATTATTTTTTTTTTCTAAAATTTTTATTATATTACTAAAATTGACTACTCTCAGTCACATTTATAAACATGACTGTTGTCAGTCAAATTTGATATTAATAATATTTGTTTATCTTGGGCGGGAAATTTAGCGCAAAAATATAAATTTGACCGCCCCTAAATATGATTGTTTGCGGTCAAATTTACAACTAACAAATTTTGTTCGCTTGGCGGGAAGTTTCAATTTCTTCTTTTTAGGACTCAAAAAATAAAAATGACCGAACAAATTTGACAGGAAAATAAATTTGACAGCCGCTAGTCAAAATTAAATATTGACCATTAGTAAATAAATGTTTGACCTCAAATTTGACTGCTTTCGGTCAAATATAAGTTTGACCAGTTATAAATATAAGTTGACCGTAAATACGACCGTCGTTGGTCAAATTTAGCCGCAGTCATATTTAGCTAGTCAAATTTACCCTTGTTTTTTTGTAGTGGGTATCTGTGTTTGGATGTTTATATGTGGTAAAATTTGAGAATTTTAATATGCCCAAAATAAATTATAGATGATTTTGATATTTTTCTATTTATTTATATGTTGTTATATGATTTTATAAAGGATTTACAGATTTAATAAATTATTTTTTCGAGTAATTATAAATTATTTTGTATAATCGAGAATCGTCCAACTTCAACCCTTTTACGTTTTTACAACTCGGAAGTCTCGGGAAAACTCCATTCTAACTTAATTTGATTATTCAGAGAATTTTCCATAATTTAACTTTTTCGATTTGGAGTACGGTTTTACCCGTGCGGTTCCCGACGCAAATTTTATGATACAACTTTCATTTTGGTAAATCGATAAAACCCGTATTTTCGAGAAACAGGATATTTTGATTAAACTATATTATCTTCTCGTAATTCGTGTAACTAAAGCGCTAAGACCAAGACTGTATTTATAAAAATCCTGGTTTTGATATTTATCCCAAATCCGATACCGAATTGGATCAATTTTATTAATACTTAATGATTAATTACTTTATTTTTATATTCGATATGATCTAACGGGATACCAATATTCTGTAAATATAAATAGCCCTAACCGTAATCTATTTTGTACAGATAATCATAATTAAACTGTAAAATTATATATTTTCACAGAATAACTCTAGAATTCAAGGTGTTTTTCAGAATCAAACCTAAAAACGAAGGTGTTAGCGAACTCGAAATCAAACGTGTGAGTAACCAAAATGAAGCTTGTGAATAGTACTATCATATTCCACAACTTGTGTCACCGTAGAATCACTAGGTATTTTTCTATATTTTTGTTTAATTTTGAAATAATTTGGATATAATTATGAATTTTTTATTTTGAGGTTGTTTTAAATATTTATTGTTTAATCGATTTAATTAGTTATTAATTAATTTTAATTAATTATTTAATTAGATTTAATTATTTCTTTTGATTTAAAAATTCCGAAAAATAGTTTCGAGCTTTAAAATTTTCTTTTTAAATTTTGTTCATGGCTCGATAAATATTATTAAATGATTTTAAAGTCAGATTCGGGTATTCAAACCCTGTTATTTATTTATAAAATGATTCCTTGATTCGTTTCAATTCTGAAAAATGTTCAAAAATTCATATTAAATACCTGAAAAATCATTTTAACCCCGAACATTCTTTGAAAAGATATCTTACATGCTATGTTCTATATATGATTTGCTTGATGTATAATACGCTTATGTTTATGTTGTTTCACGATTTTCGTCATAACTTTCAATCCGTATTTCGGATTTGGGTAAAACGAAGGGTAGATAGAAGCTTATAACGAATAGAATAAAATGAGAATAAGTATTGATATATACTTATAATGTCTAACAGAGGAAGCGAGGTGTAGAAAAGGGAAGCAAATAGTCGGTGAATAAGAGTCGATAGACGAGCGCAAGTGAAGTGAAGTCAATCGAGATAAGGCAATTATGTAACAGCCCGCATTTTTGGACCATTAACTGATAGCGGAAAATCAAAACAAAATATGATACATATTAAATTGAAACAAATATTAACCGATAATCATGCGAAGTTTTGATGCTTTTTAATCCTCAAAATGAAAATACTGAAAAGTCTTAAAATAAAACTAACAAGTTCTCTAATTTATTTAAACCAACTATAAAGACTGCAACTAAAATGGGTGGCACTCTTCACTCTCCCCGCTACCCCTGATTTCCTGCAGAAAGGAAAATAATAAGAGTGAGCCAAATGCCTAGTACAAATATAACTGTAAATGAAAATCAGGTTTTATATAACTAAATGAATAGTGCCTTACCGATACATGGTTTTCAAATATAGACTGAAAATGAAATGAAACAATATAACTGACAAATAGAAAAGCATGATAATAAGTGCACTGAATCAAAACAGAATAACTATAAGGCTGAATCAAATAAGGTATGTATCCATAAGGTTCTCTTATACAATCATATACTCGCACAAAGCGAAGTACAAAACAGAGAATTCTTCCCCGGTAATCCACGAGAAGAAAATACATGAAATGAACAAAGCATTTCTACAATACAGAGAATCCTTCTTCGATAATCCAGAAGAAGAAAACACACAATAGCGATTATGATCATTACACAATCTCATATGCCAGAGATGTGCTCGTATACTCACAACACCGATACGAGTAAGTGCCAAGTTCACCAGACAGTCCGAACTCCATGAACTCGTCTGTGATTTAACCACACAGATAGGTTTTAAGATCCCACAAAAAGGTTTCAAATATTGACAAACTCATAGTAGAATATTGAACTGAACAAATACAATGTCGTAATATAATAGCAAAATGAAACATGGAGTACACATGGAGTACAAGGGTCACACTCTTATTAAATTAGCTCAATAAGAAATATAACGAGTAAAGCGAAAGTGAGTACAAAATCTGAGTAAAATAAATACAGAGTGTACAAAAGGGTGTCAATATATAAAATTAATGGAAAAATATATCTAATGAGATTTAATATTTAAAATGGAGAGAGAATCAATAACTTTATATTTTAAAATAAGATAAAGAGTCGAGAAATTCGTACCAACAATTTTGAATATAAGAAAAGAGAAAGTGCCAAGAAACTCGTATCACGAAGTGTACAGAAAGTATAAAAGAATCATAATTTATAAATTTTAATCATTAAAATGGTTTCAAAGAGAATTAAAAAATTTAATTAAAAAGAATAGAACAAGAATTCGTACATTAAAATGAAGTATAAACTAATCCAACAAATATCAAAGATCCGCTAAAGGCCCTGAACTTGGTCTAATCATAAAATGATATAAATATTTTAACACCCTTTATTGAACGATAACTCAAAAACAATTTAAAACATAGAATTCTACAGGTCAACATTAATGTAATTTAATAATCGATGTATAGTTTTCTACCCGACACTATTATATTTGATAAATCGAATAACTCATTTAATATAAAACCAAACTAAGCTATTTGACATGAATGCATGACATGGATGGAAATTAAAGAAAATGAATAAGCACTTAAAATTGTATTTTATCTCTAGCAAAATGTGTGTATAAACTAATAATGCATCTTTGATAATTAGTGACTATTTTGACTAACAGGAACACACATAAATTCAGTCATGTACGTAAATTAATGCATGCCTAGACATAATTATATTAGTAAAAATAATTTTAACCATTAAACTCAAAGAAATAAATTCAATAGTAATAATATACTATAAAATCACGTCAAAAGATTCTTATTGTTGCAGGTATATGAATGCTATAATTAGCATCAAAAGTTTATGACATCTAATAAAGATATATTTCTATTAAAAAATATGAGAATAAAATCAATCAAGCCATGCTATACAAACCACAATTTACATTTGTTATTCATATTTACATAAATATTTAATTTATGTACGTACATTGACTAACACAAAAGCACTCGATAGGTGTAGATTCCATATAGTATGTTTAGTATAGAACTACTATACCATAGTTAATGTTAGGATGAAAACATGGACTAATTTATACGCATGTATACGTGTTCGCAAGTAATATAGAATTCTTTCTAGTTGGTTCTCACAGAGACTGGTTTAGGTGTTAACTTCAATCTATGCACTTATGCAACAATGGTATGGATATCGTTCAATGCTAAGACAAATAATAAATTGGGTGTTGATTATAACTAAGAAATTATACTAACTAACTTTAACTAAGAGAATAAGAAGGTTGAATTAACTATACGAGACAAATATGGGATTTTAACTTCATTAAATACTTCATTCAAAGTCATTGTTCATAACCTTAGCATGCAATGGTGATGACAACTAGTCACACAAAACTAGTAAACACCAATTGTCGTTGTACGAATACCCTACTACTAGACATCCATAAAAGAGATGGAAGTTGAATAGACACCAATTATGTTGAGACCTTATATGTTCATAGAACTTGACAACATAAAGGTTTAATGCGCAAGTTATCTATCATGATTACATAGGGTGAGTAAGATGGTTAAAATTACCTATAAATCATGCATAACAAATACATGCACCTATGCTAGAATGGCAAGTTCTAAACCCCTAAATTCAATTTCACTACAATAGAGATTAACACGATATCTTATAAGTTCGGGACACTCATAAGATGAATAAGCATAAACAATACTAGGATATCATATAATCACCACACACTAAGATATCAAAACAAATTAACTATTGAAATTCATAACTAAATCTGTTAGAACCCCAAGATAACGATTAGTTCATAACTGAACTCATCATCACCGTGGGTTCCGATGAAAGCAAGGTATAATAAACTAGGTCTTTATGAAACTGAATAATAAACAAGAGTACGATCACAAGAGTATGAGTTTCAACAAATAAGAAAAATAGCATCCGAGATTACAACTTAAATAAAGAATCACAAGAATAAACTAGATCCTCTTCGCCTTCGTTGAATTGTGCTATACGGTCTTCTTACGTCTTCTCCTTGTTGTGTCTCTCCTGTGTATCACGTCCTTTAAAACATCTTATTTAGGCTTTATATAGGCTGTAGAATCATGTTGGGCCTCCAACAGTCAAAATCATACAAGAATCAGGAAACTGCAGAATCGACCTAGCACGGCCGCGCGCTATCCCAGCGCGGGCGCATTGTACTTCTGTCCAACCGGCGCGGCCGCGCTGTGACGGCCTCAACCCCGAGGTCAGGAGTTGACGTCGATTGTAATCGACGGGTAGGCTTATAAATAAAAGAGTTTCTATTAAAGTTTTTCTAAAATTATTTTAAAACGTACTCTATTATATTAAACGTATTACCCCTAATTATATTCAGACTATGTGATTACGTGATTATGTGTATCATAACTATACGAGTCGGGTTATCGGATTGGGTTATTAAGGTTTTAGGATATCAAGCATATCGGTATAACTGATTAGGGTATTCTGTATTTATAGATCCCAGTCGAGTTTTGCCAGGACCGAAGTCAGCATAAAAGCTACTTAGGGTTTCCGAAAGTGTTGCAAGGCAAGTACCCCTGACCATTCTTTTATGGTTCAATACGTATGAATAGCTAATGTTTTAATCTCGTAATGGAACATAAACGTTTTAAGTTACTTATCCCCTGTAGTTATAAATCATTATTTTAAACCTGTTTTGGGAAAAAGTAACCTCGAAGGTACCTATCTCGAATAAAATGATTTGTGAACTAGATTTTATATGTGTGCTGTTAAAATGAATGGTTTTGAAATGAGATAGGTACAAGTGATTTTGAAAACTGGATAAAACGATCAGCTATGGGATATTTAGGGGCCAGAGTAGGATATTGAGGTGGCGTAAGAGGCTAATTTGGTTGTGCGCATTATATAACCGATTAGTCCAGCAGGTGAGAGACTTAGCTAGTCTCTGAGTTTCGGAACAAGTAAATGGGATGGCGGTTAGAGCCTTCTGGTGTTGATAGCCTGATCAGCTGTCTTCACATATCCTTACATATCTGATTTGGCTTTGTGATTCCCGCAAGGATATAAATACTTAATACAGTAGTTTTATAAATGTGAATAGCATGCTAAAATTAGAATCTGGTACTTACACAACACACTACTGCATTTGTTTTATTAAAAGCATGCTAGTCAGTGATATCCAGTTATCTCAGTTTTTTATTATATAATGTTGTTCGCATGATTACATCTTTGTTCCTATCATTGTTTACATTACTGTTTTTATCTTATTATTTATATGTTGGTGTTGCTGAGCGATTATGCTCACCCTTGCAACCTATTATATAATATATCGCAGATGCCTAGAAGACCAATCAGACAGACCCGTGTTCCCGCCCCTTCAGGACCCGACTCTTCAGAGGTGGTGTATATCAGGCCACGTGCTGTCTAATGAGTTGCTGAATAAAGTTAGAGTGTGTAAGACTTTTGAATAAATAGTTTGTTATAATGTTGACCTTGGATCATACTTGAATCTGGATCGGATCTTGGTTCGGGGTCGAGTTAGTATATATTAATAATAATCTTGTTGTTTATATTTCTGGTATTTGTGTTGAGTGACGTCAACTCCTAACCCCGGGGTTGAGGCCGTTACAGTTGGTATCAGAGCTACAGGTTCGAGTCCCTGATCCAGGTTAGGGATTGAGTTAAAAAGGTGTAGAATTGAGTCTTAATGTGTGATTCAGTAACTCATATAGAAGAGCAAAGCCTTAGAGTCAGTCAAGGGTTCCGACGGCGTTACCCTGTCATCTATTAAATATTTTGACAGAACTACCTTGACCTTGTGGTGTCTTTCATGTATATTTATTCTATTGGCAGTGGCCTATTGTGATTTCTAGTTCTCCATATCGGGGGAAACCCTCAAACTCGGATAGCTCAGACTCCGAGAGGACCCTGGATGTTGTTGCTGAGGAGACTCCTATGCCTCCCCCACTAGTTTTTCCTTTTGTACCGAGGGACATCCCTGGACCTAGTGCCCATCTTCGCTGGGTACGTACGTTTGTGTCTGCTATTATGGATTTTCCTCCCGGTTGTGGTCCTAGTTCTTCCTCGTCAAGACCTTCGGTTCCTCATGTGGCCCCTAGTGGTACCTCTTCTCCGATCCCTTACCATGTTTACCAAGCGGTGAATAAATCTTTTATCAGATAGCAGAGTTCGGGGTTGGCTGCTCAGCTTGACCAGATACAAGTTGCACCTTTCCAGGGCATCCCTGCCCCTTCCCCTGAGGTGCAGGCTCGTGTGCGATCTTTGACCCAGATGGTTGTTGAAAGGGCTAGATCCATTGACCGTTTCATTAGCTCAGACTTCAGGACTGTGCAGTATCAGGACTTAGTGAACTGGTTAGTGTTTCAGCTAGGTTCTATCGGTGGCAGTGGTAGTGGTTAGACCAGGGTTGCAACAGAGAGATACAGAGCTCAGAGTTGGCTTCCAGGAGTTCTGTAGTTGTTTTCTTTGTATATGTATATTATGTTGTGATAGTTTATAGCAGGCAGAGGCTGCTATGACACCCAGTTTTGATGTGTATTTGGATGGTTTCTTTTTAGTTGAATTTCAGTTGTACTAGTTGGATTCCTGTTGGTTATTGTATTGTTGTTGCTTTATTTCGTTGTTCAGTTTTTATATATTTGTGCGTTGTTATTATTGTTGTTACTATTATTGTTGCTTCTGTTGCTGGCATTTCTAGATTATGATCATTCACTCAGGATGGATGCAATTAAACTGAGGATGATGATATTATCTTATTGCAACACTCTCTTGATGAATATGTATAAACTTCTTAGAGTAATCCATTTTCTTATATGTGACTGTTATGTTTCAGGAGATGCCACTAAAGAAGAATTCTCAACCCAATAACGGATCTGCTGGGGATCCCTCCATGAGTGAATTGATGAATTTGTTGCGTCAGCAGTCTATACAGCTGGCCCAACAGCAACAGCAATTCCAGCAGCAGCAACAATAATTGCAGCAACAACAACAACAGGAACAACAGCTCATACAACAACAATAGTAGAAAATCCAACAGCAGCAGCTGTAGATCCAACAACGAGCATGAGATGAGGGGGATAAACTAGGTTGTTAGTTTTAAGTCTTTCCAGACAGTGAAACCCCTAGAGTTTAAAGGAGAAATAGATCATGTTGCTGCCAGGATATGGTTGAAGGAAATGGAGAAGGATATGGTTGAAGGAAATGGAGTTGTTCTTGGAGAAATAGTTTCTGGACTGTCTCCAGAGTCATATGGAGATGGATTTTTTGGAGTTAAAGCAAGAAGACAGGAGTGTCACGGAGTATAAAGCAAAGTTTATGGAGTTGGCCCATGTAGCACCAGAATATGTGAGTTCGGAAGCTCAACGAGCGAAGTGGTTTCATCAAGGGTTGAAGCCAGAAATAAGGAGTGGAGTTGTAGCTCTACAACTCAAGACATATACTTCGGTAGTTCTGGCTTCCTTAGTGATAGAAAGTGACCAGAGGTTAGCTGTAAAGGAGCAGGGTGAGAAGAAAAGTAAGTTTGAAAGTGGACCTGCTAGGTAAGAATCAGGTATAGCAAGTCAGAAGTTCCAACATTGGTTTGGAAAGAATAAGAATAAGAAGTTTAGGAGACAGAATTTCCCCCAGGCTAAGCCCAGTACCACTTCAGTCAGTTCTACCCCGACAAGGTTTAGCAAGCCAGTGATCGATTGTAAGACACGCGGGAAGAAGCACAGTGGTCAGTGATGAGAAACTATCAACTGTTTTAAGTGTGGCCAGAAGGGTCATTATTCCACGGAGTGTAAGTGTGAGACTCAAGGAGTAACCTGCTTTAATTACGGCAAAGTGGGGCATATTGCTAGGAATCGCAAATCAGTGACCCAAGGTAGTGTCAGAAGGAGCGTGTCTCAAGGACCACCAACCAGTACCGCTAGAGTGAGAACCTTTAAGATGACCAAGAAATCTCCAGCTCATGATTCTGATGTAGTTGCAGGTATGCTTTCTCTTAATTCTGTACCTGTTAATGTTTTATTTGATTCGGGAGCATCCAAATCCTTTATATCTATGAACTGTGTGACTAAATTGCAATTGAGGTTGGAAGACTTAGATGAACCTTTGACCATAGAAGTGGCTAATAAAGATAAAGTGCCCGTAAGTCGATTCTGTCCTAAATGCTCCCTAGAGATTTTGGGATATACTTCCCTACTGACCTAATACCCTTTGAGTTAGGAGACTTTGATGTTATTTTAGGCATGGATTGGTTGTCTCTATGTAAGGAAAATATTGACTGTAAGAAAAAGAGAGTTGTTATGTACACCCCAGATGATAAAAGGATCAGTTATCAAGGACAGAGGCAGGATAAGCAGTTCCTTTCAGCATTGCAAGCAAAGAAATTGTTGCAGCAAGGGTGTGAAGCATATTTGGCTCATGTGGTGGATACGAAGAAAGAGACCCCTACTTTGGATGAGATTCCTATAGTAAGAGAATTTCCTAATGTCTTCCCGGAGGAGTTACCAGGATTACCACCTGATCGAGAGATAGATTTCTCCATTGATTTGATACCCGGAGCTGAACCAGTTTCCAATGCTCCATATAGGATGGCCCCAATGGAAATGAAAGAATTGGCCAAGCAACTTCAGGGACTATTGGATAAGGGAGTTTTTCGACCTAGTGTTTCTCCGTGGGGTGCTCTAGTGCTATTCGTAAAAAAGAAGGACGGAAGTATGAGATTGTGCATTGACTACAGAGAGCTGAACAAGTTGACAATAAAGAACAAGTATCATTTGCCACGCATCGATGATTTGTTTGATCAGCTTAAGGGGGCAAGTTATATTTCAAGATTGACTTAAGGTCTGGCTACCACCAACTAAAGAAAATGCCCGAAGATATTCCCAAGACCGCATTCAGAACAAGGTATGGCCATTATGAGTTCTTAGTGATGTCGTTTGGATTGACAAATGTGCCAGCGGCTTTTATGGATTTAATGAATAGGGTGTATAAGGAGTACTTGGATAAGTTTGTTATTATATTTATTGATGACATCCTCGTATATTCAAAGACTCCAGAAGATCATGCAACGCATCTACGGATTGCCCTTCAAAAGTTGAGAGAAAAGCAATTGTATGCAAAGTTCTCCAAATGCGAGTTTTGGTTGACAGAGGTACGGTTTCTTGGACATATGGTGAGTAAGGAAGGTATCAAAGTGGACCCTATAAAAATTAAAGCCATATCCAAGTGGGAGCAACCGAAGACTCCGACAGAAATAAGAAGTTTTCTTGGATTAGCTGGATATCATCGAAGGTTTGAAAAGAATTTCTCTAAGATTGCATTCCCATTAACCAAGCTTACTAGGAAGTATGAAAAGTTCATTTGGACGGAAAAGTGTGAAGAAAGTTTTCAAGAATTGAAAAGGAGGTTAGTGTTCGCTCCAGTACTAGTATTGCCAGATGAGATGGGAAACTTTGTGATTTATAGCGACGCTTCTTTGAAAGGATTTGGTGGTGTACTAATGCAGCACGACAAGGTTATCGCCTATGCCTCCAGACAACTAAAGCCTCACGAGCAGAAATATCTAGTTCAGGACCTTGAGTTGGCAGCTATAGTGTTTGCTCTGAAGTTATGGCTTCATTACTTGTATAGAGAGAAGTGTGATATTTATACAGATCATAAGAGCCTGAAGTACATATTAACGCAGAAGGATTTGAACATGAGACAGAGAAGGTGGTTGGAACTGATTAAGGACTACGATTGTTCGATTAACTATCGCCCGGGTAAAGCCAATGTGGTGGCTGATGCCTTGAGCAGAAAAGAGAAGTTGAATATGGTTCGGATTATGGACGAACTAGTATGAGACTTAGAAAGGATGGAGATTGAGGTTCGAGTACCAAGTGAAAGTCAGGAGCAACTATATGAAGTTACCTTCCAGCTAGCGTTGATGGAAAAGATCAAAAGGTGTCAAGAAGGAGTTATGAGGCAAGAATTAGATACTTTGACTGGAGAAGATTTGTGCACTCAAAAGGATAACCAAGGTTTGTTTAGATTTTCTTCCAGAATTTGGATTCCTAATGTAACGGAACTGAAGAATGAAGTATTACACGAAGAGCACAACTCTAGGTTTTCTGTCCACCCTGGTAGCACTAAGATGTACCAAGACTTGAAGAGAAACTTTTGGTGGCCAGGAATGAAGAAGGATATTGCCAATAGGGTTAGTAAATATCATGTGTGCCAGACGGTCGAAGTGGAACATCAATGACCAAGTGGATTGTTACAACCTTTGGAGATTCCCCAATGGAAGTGGGAAGAGATTGTCATAGATCTTTTAATGGGATTGCCAAAGACGAGAGCAAATCACGACGCCATTTGGGTAATCATTGATTGGTTGACCAAGTCAGCGCATTTTCTTCCGATCAATGAAAGGTATTCTTCAGAAAAGTTAGTTAAGTTGTATTTGGATGAGATAGTGACCAAATATGGGGTTCCTGCATCCATTGTGTCAGATCGAGACCCGAGGTTCAATTCTAGATTTTGGACCAAATTCCAAGAGTGTCTAGGAACTAAGTTGAATATGAGCACCGCCTATCATCCTCAGACAGACGATCAAAGTGAGAGAACGATTCAGGCCATAGAGGATATGCTGAGAGTTTGTGTTTTGGATTTTAAGGGTAATTGGGATGAACACTTAGCTTTGATTGAGTTCTCGTACAACAACAGCTACCATGCCAGCATTGGAATGCCGCCTTACGAAGCTTTTTAGGGAAGTAAGTGTAGATCACCGTTGTATTGGGATGAAGTAGGAGAAAAGAAAGTGTTAGGCCCCGAGTTGGTTCAGCAAACCAGAGATGCGGTAGCATTGATTCGGAAAAGGTTAGAAGCAGCCCAAGATAGGCAGAGAAAGAATACGGATTTACATAGGAAGGATATGAACTTCGAGATAGGAGCACTGGTGTTACTAAAGGTATCACCGTGGAAAGGGTTAGTATGATTTGGCCAGAAAGGAAAACTTAGATGCAAATTTATAGGACCATTTGAGGTTTTGAAGAAAGTGGGGAAGGTTTCCTACGAGATAGCGTTACCACCGCAGTGGCAGCACATTCATAATGTGTTCCACGTATCCATGTTGAAGCCCTATATTCCTGATTCGAATCAAGTCATAGAATATGAACTGATTGAGCTTCAGCCAGATTTGTCCTATGTGGAACAACCGATCCAAATCTTAGACCATAAAGAGCGAGTCCTTAGGAATAAGTCGATCCCCAAAATGAAAGTCTTGTGGAGAAATCCTTGAGTAGAAGAGTCTACTTAGGAATTGGAGTCAGACATGCTTGATAAATATCCTCATTTGTTTAGCTGAGTCATATTCTGGGGACAGAATCTTTTTAAGGGGGAAAGGATATAACGACTCGTGTATTTTCTTTTATTTTTAATATTTAAAAAGTGTGATAATTGAATAAATAATTAAATAAAATGTGTGCATTGAATTTTGGCAGCAGTTTGTTGATTATTATTTATTTATTTATTTGTGGTTTGTTGGTATATGGGATTGGATTTTGTGATTTATTATTGAGATATGTGGTTTTGTTATGCTTTTAAAAGTAATTTTATTAAAGTTTTAATTATATAATTATTTGGGTTGTCTCTAAAATTTGTTTTCAAATTATATAATTTTAATACTTATTTTTAGGACTTTATAAAATTGAGAAATCAGTATTTTACTAATTATTTGTCCTTAAATAATTTTATGATTGTGTTTATTTGTAAAATTTATATTTAATTCCAAATTCCTTCAAAAATCACGAAATTCATATTTTATTAAGTTCATAATATTCTGAGAATTTTAAAATTATTTTGGAAATTTTCAAGATTCATTTCACCCGCAAATTGTTTCGTTTAATTGTCGAAAGCAGGTATAAACTGCATTTCAGAAATTATTTTAAAATTATGAAACTTATGTTTTAATTAAGTTCGGGATATGTATAAAATTTTGAAGTTATTTCGGTAAATTTTTTGAGTTTATTTTCTCGCGAACTCGTTTCATAAATAGTAATTGCGGGTTGTAATTGTCCCTGTATAACGTGAATTGTAGCAATAAGAAATCGACACTTATCCTAAATAAAGGACACGTGTCTGCAGCCTGTTAATTGAGGGAACCATTCCCTTTTTCCTTTGTCTCTCTCTCTCTCTCGGCTGAACTCTCACATCTCTCCCTTTCTCTTTCGGTTTAATCTCTCAAAATCTCTCCCTCTGTATCTCTTCCTTTTCCCGTTTATTTCTCCCGTTCTTTCTCTTCTCTTTTTCCGGTGTTTCTCTCCGGCTTTCCTGTTGTTCCGGTCTCGCCGCCGCCGTGTTTTTCCGGTGAGCTTGGTGGTCATGTTGCTTATTCGTATGTATATATCTATATATAGATATATGTGTGCTTGTGTGTGTGTATAGTGTCTGTGTGTGTATGCATTGTGACTGTGTGTGTGTGTTGTGTCTGTGTGTGCATTGTGTTGGTGGTGTTGGTTCAGGCGGCACGTGGCCGCGTGCTTCCCTGTTCCCATGTCTTCTGTGTTGCAATTGGGCTGGTTCTTTGGGCTTACCGTTGGGCCGGATTTTTCGGGCCTCTACTGTTGGGCCTGTTTATGCAGTTGGGCTTGGTTATTGTAAATTGATTTTTATTTTATTTTCTGTAGGGAAATAAATTAGTAATATTCGTAAAATAAAAATTTTCGTTGTGGGAAAATGATAGTAATCGGTATAATTTATTTGGGAACCCGTACTATATCGGGCGCCAATAAATTAGAGTACGATCACAAGAGTATGAGGTTCAACAAATAAGAAAACTAGCATCCAAGATTACAACTTAAATAAAGAATCACAAGAATAAACTAGATCCTCTTCGTTGAATTGTGTTATACGATCTTCTTACGTCTTCTCCTTGTTGTGTCTCTCCTGTGTATCACGTCCTTTAAACGTCTTATTTAGGCTTTATATAGGCTGTAGAATCATCTTGGGCCTCCAACAGTCAAAATCAAACAAGAATCAGGAAACTGCAGAATCGACCTAGCGCAGCCGCGCGCTATCCCAGCGCGGGCGCGCAGTACTTCTGTCCAACCGGCGCGGCCGCGCTGTGACGGCCTCAACCCCGAGGTCAGGAGTTGACGTCCATTGTAATCGACGGGTAGGCTTATAAACAAAAGAGTTGCTGCCAAAATTTTTCTAAAATTATTTTAAAATGTACTCTATTATATTAAATGTCACCCCTAATTGTATTCAGACTATGTGATTACGTGATTATGTGTATAATAACTATACGAGTCGGGTTATCAGAGTGGGTTATTAGGGTCTGAGGATATCAAGCATGTCGGTATAACTGATTAGGGTATTCTGTATTTGTAGATCCCAGTCGAGTTTCGCCAAGACCGAAGTCAGCGTAAAAGCTACTTAGGGTTTCCAAAAGCGTTGCAAGGCAAGTACCCCTGACCATTCTTTTATGGTTCAGTACGTATGAATAGCTAATATTTTAATCTCGTAATGAAACAGAAACATTTTAAGTTACGTATCCCCTGTAGTTATAAATCACTATTTTAAACCTGTTTTGGGGAAAAGTAAGCTCGAAGGGTACCTATCTCGAATAAAATGATTCGCGAACTAGATTTTATATGTGTGCTGTTAAAATGAATGGTTTTGAAATGAGATAGGTACAAGTGATTTTGAAAACTGGATAAAACGATCAGATATTGGATATATAGGAGCCAGAATAGGCCAATTGAGGTGGCATAAGAGGCTAATTCGGTTGCACGCATTATATAACCGATTAGTCTAGCAGGTCAGAGACCTAGCTAGTATCTGAGTTCTAGAACAGGTAAATGGGATGGCAGTTAGAGCCGTCTGGTGTTGATAGCCTGATCAGCTATCTTCACATATCCGTACGTATCTGATTTGGCTTTGTGATTCCCGTAAGGATATAAGTACTTGATACAGTAGTTTTATAAATGTGAATAACATGCTAAAATTGGACTCTAGTACTTACACAGCACACTACTACGTTTGTTTTGTTAAAAGCATGCTAGTCAGTGATATCCATTTATCTTAGTTTTTCATTATATAATGATGTTCGCATAATTACAGCTCTGTTCCTATCATTGTTTACATTACTATTTTTATCTTGTTATTCATATGTTGGTGCTGCTGAGCGATTATGCTCATCTGTTAGGTCCCAATGTGTTTGTAGATGAGGGGGTTGAATACAAACTATACCGAATAATCGAATTTAGTGCGGAATAAAAATGTGAAACAAAATTCAAGTTAAATAAAAATATTATTAAACTTGAAAGGTGTTACAACAATGGTATCGATTACAAGAGATTAATCTCAAATTAATTATCACAAATCTAGAATAAATTCGACATGAACTTTTTTCTATTTTTGCTATAAAAAGAATCAAATGCTAAACACAATTTGAGATTAAGTTCTAGGGATTTTGATCCGCTAGATAGTTACACAAGAACAAGATAATGATTTCTAGTGGTTTGGATTTAACTTTAAAACTAGAAATTGTTGGTCTTTAAGTAGCAGATGAAAATGAAATATTGTGCTCGGCTGCTTATGCTGTGTTCTTGAGTTTGGTTTTTGTTGTGTTCAATAAATGTGTCTTCTGCTACTTCTATCTTTTAAATAAATCACTCAACAGAATCCACTTGAACTAGCAAGACAATCGGCATGACAATCTGTTGTACTAGCATGACAATTTGTTGTACTAGCATGACAATCGGTATGACTATCTGTTATAGTAGCATGACAATCGGTATGACTATCTATTGTACTAGCATGACAATCTGATTGAACTAGCAAGAAAATCCTCCTTCCAGTAGAACTTTCGGTATGACAATTTAACAGAACTGGAAAGACTTTCGGTATGACAATTGAATTGTCATACCAGTTCATTTGATTGTCATGCTGAATTAATATTGAATATAAATTCAAAATCAATTCTAAAAATTCCTAATATTAATTCTGAATTAATTAATCAATTAAATCAATTAATAAATAAATTAATCTTTGCAGAAATAATTTATTTTCTTAATTAATACTACTCTTGAACAGCAACCATTCTTCTGAAAATCACTGAAACTTATGAATCAATTCCACGACTTCAATGTTGACACTCGATGTACTGTCTGGTTCATGTGTGACTAACTTCCGTGACGTTTCTTCATGTCTTGACTTTGATACTCTTGATTTTCTTCAGACTAAATTCCTGTAACTATCTGATACCCTGACAAGATCTCTGTCACTTGATTAAATTCACAATCTTGATTTATATCACTGAGGCTTGATCAATTTCTGGAACTTCTTCCAGTGAAGTAATTCCTCAAGTCTGTAGATGAACCTTGTTTCTGAATCCTTTGACAGATATTACTTTGTGAGATCTCTTTGATGGTAGATCCACTATTTACTTGTTACATTCTTATTTGAGTTGAGTTAAATCCTCGAATAAACAAATAGGCTATGACATATGCCTTTCATCATCCTTGCAACCTGTTTTATATATCTCGCAGATGCCTTGAAGACCAATCAGATAGACCCGTGTTCCCGACCCTTCAGGACCCGGCTCCTCAGAGGTAGTGTATATCAGGTCACGTGCGGTCTGATGAGTTGCTGAATAAAGTTAGAGTGTGTCATACTTTTGAATAAATAGTTTGTAATAATGTTGAACTTGGATTCTACTTGAACCTGGATCGGATCTTGGTTCCGGGTTGAGTTAGTATATATTTATAATAATCTTGTTGTTTATATTTCTGGTATTTATGTTGAGTGACGTCAACTCCTGACCCCGAGGTTGAGGCCGTCACACGCGCGCTAACACAGCGCAGGCGTGCTAAGCTTCTGGAAAAAAATTTGACTTCTATTTTATTGGCTAGTTTTTTTATGGCGATCAACAAGCAATCATTCGAAGCACCTTCCTAACACTAATTTAGAACCAAAATAATGCTAAATCTCCTTCTTCCTTCATCTATGCCCTGAAATGCAAAACACTACAAAAAAACATCAAATACACAAACAACTTGAGTACAAAACACCAATTCGAGCCTTTATAAAGCATTCTAAGTGGATATAAATGCCACTTAACACACCCCGAAACTTGAATCGATGTTTATCCTCAAGCATACACAGACTCAAAGAACGGAAAATAAAAATGCATGAATGCAACTAACATGAATGCAACGATCCTCTCAGAATAACTAAACCAACCAATGAGCAACATCTCAACAAATGCAATTATTCGCACAAAGTTAAATCAAATCCGACAAATCAACTCACAAGCCAGAAACGTGCGTGTGTACAATCGCTTAACAGATATACTCTCGAAACTAGATCAATAACCATGACTCACTACTCATCAAGACAATCATAAGGTTATAAATAGAATAAATGCTAAATTCAAAATGACCGACAACACTTCAATTTTATCGGAGTTATACAAGGATTCATGCTTTTATTGATAACATATAAAAAACATAAATATGTTCGTTTGATCGTGCAATGAGTGAGGTCCACAAAAGACTTATGCAATAATACCCATGTAGCGAGCGTTAGGTTAGGGGATCCCAGACTATAAAAGCCTTGGGTCACTAGGCACAAAGTCCCCTAAGAACTTATTAACTCGAGCATTAAAGAGCCCACTCGTGATCAATTATGCATCAACACATATTTTTTTTTCTTTTCTTTTGTTTCCTTTGTTGGATATATTTGAGATGTCATGTCTAATATGTTTCATGTTTAGTTTTCAGATCTTAACAAACAGGAAATACCAGTTCTTACTGGAATCAAGATTATCAGGACTAAGATTATCAGTCCTGTTGGAGTCAGGACTTAAGGATATCAGGACTAAGATTATCAGAAGATAATATAAGAAGATGGATATCAGGACTTAAGTACTGGAGGACTAACAGTTAAGGAAGGAAGCTGATTTACAAGAAAGAAGATCGAGATTAATACAAAAGAAGATATGCATGGAAAGAGTTAGAGGACTAGAAGAATTATATAAGATATTTGATTGATATATTTTAGGAGATAGAATTATATTCCATATCAATTAGAAGTTATCTTGTAACTATGTGTCTATATAAACACAGACATAGGTTTACACTATATGTGTTACGATCATCGAGAAGATCATACATTATAACCTAGCAGCTGTCGTGATATTTGTTCATCACTGAGAGAGAACGGTTCCATTGTAACAGAGTTTATTATATCGAATACATATGTTTTCTGTTGCTTGTGTTCTAAATCGATTTGATTATATTATACACTGTATTCAACCCCCTTTTATAGTGTTGCGTGACCTAACAAGTGGTATCAGAGCCTATATGTTAACACACATACAGTAAAGATCCAAAATAATCATGTCTGAAGAAGCAGAAAATCCAACCAAGCCCGCCAAAACTGAAGAAACTCAAAAGACTCAAACCCATAGTCGATATGAGACTATCAGGGTTGCTATGCTGAGACCTTCTGAGTATCCCATATGGAAAGTGAAGATGGTTATATTTCTGGAAGCTACAGATCCTGAATACCTTGACAGAATTTATGATGGACCGCATAAGCCAACTAGGCTCTCTGTTGTAGTTGCAGATCAGCCAGCAAAGACCATACCAAATGAGAAAAGTGAATACACAGCTGAAGATATCTCATCTATTGCCAAGGATGCAAAGGTAAGGCATTTGCTGCATAGTGCCATTGATAATGTCATGTCAAACAGGGTAATTCAATGCAAGACTGCAAAGAAGATATGGGATGCTTTGGAAACAAGGTGTCAGGGAACTGATGCAATCAAGAAAAATAGGAGGACTATACTTACTCAAAAGTATGAGCACTTTGAATCAAAAAGTGATGAGTCATTAACTGACTTATATGACAGGTTTGTCAAACTCTTGAATGATCTTTCACTGGTGGACAAGGAATATGATATTGAAGATTCAAATTTAAAATTCCTTTTAGCTCTTCCTGAAAGTTGGGATTTGAAAGCTACTATTATAAGACATAACTATGCTCTTGATGAAACTACTCTTGATGAAATTTATGGTATGCTCAAGACTTATGAACTTGAGATTGATCAAAGAAGCAAGAGGCATGGGAGAAAGTCAAGTACAGTTGCTCTTAAGGCTGAGGAGGAATCCCCCAAAGTGGATGTCTTAAAGAAAGGCAAAGGAAAGGCTCTCATCATTAAATCTGATTCAGAATCATCAAGTTCTGATGATGAAGATTCAGACTCTGAAAGTCTACCTGAAGTAGATGTTGATGAAGAGATGATGAAATTATGTGCTCTTATGGTGAAGGGTATCACAAAGATAGCCTACAGGAAATTCAGAAGGGGAAAGAAGTTCTCCAGGAAAGGTAGAAGTTCTGATAAGAAGGGCTTCAGAAAATCTGAAGGAAATGGAGGAAAGTCTGACAGAGGAGATTACTCAAATGTCAAATCCTACAACTTTGGTGAGAAAGGCCACATATCTCCTGACTGCAAGAAAGGAAAGAGTGATAAAGGCAAGGCTCGTGTCACAAAGAAGAAAAGCTGGAAAGACACTTCAGATTCTGAAGATGAGGAGAACTATGCCTTGATGGCAAATGCTGATAGCAGTTTTGATGCTGCTGAGTTAAAGGTACCTCAAACAACTTATGCCTTTCATACTGATGATATTACTGAGTTGAGATTATATCTTAAAACCATGTTTATTAGTTACAGAGATCAAACTTTAACATGTGAAAGATTAACTTCTGAAAATCTTGCTTTTAAAAAGAGGAATGATTATTTAGAAAAAGAGTTAGTCATGTTCCATCAAACTCAGAAAGAAAGAGATGATGCCTTTTATGTTAGAGATGAATTGCTGAAAATGAATAAATCTCTAAAAACTGAGTTAGAATAGGAGAGAGAGATTATCAGGACTTGGACTAACTCTGGTAGAGCAACTCAGGATATACTAAATAGTGGAAACTGGAAAGAGGGCTTAGGTTATGGAGATGATAAAAGTGAAAAAGGAACTGAACAAGTTAAGCCAATTATTGTTAAACAGACTACTAAGCCAAAGGTAAATCCTGTTAAATTTGTAGCTAAAACTGTAAAGTCTGATTCTGAAAAGATGAAAGATATTGAGACAGAAGTGATAGCAGAGTCAACTTCTGATAAATTAAAACAGGATAAACCAACTGAAGTTAACATAGGCTTAATGACAAAGAAACAGCTTAAATATAAGCTGAAAGAAATTACCAGTGTGAACAAGGTAAAGGAAGCTAGGAAAAATAGGAATGGAAAGGAAGGTGTGAATAAAAGCAACAATTATATGCCTGTTCCTAATGCTCCTAGAAAGAAATGCTATAACTGTGGAAACTCTAACCATCTTGCTTCTTTTTGTAGGAAGAATAAGAATATAAACTCTTTACCTCCTAAGTCAGGAGTTAAGAGTCAGTCTGTTAGGTTTAAGCCACAAAATCCTTGTTTTTTAATTGTTGTAGTATATGGCATTCCATTTATACTTGTAAGGAATATCATAGTTTGTACTATGATTATTATCAGATAAAACCTTCTTTGAAGAAAGTTGCTTTAATTTCTTCTAGTGTAAGTATGATGCAAAGTCTAATATTGTAAAATCAGATAAGAAAAATGTTAGCATAAACTCTGATGTTAAATCCGCTGCAAATTTTAACAAACTTAATAAGGCCAAAGGATCCAAGCAAGTCTGGGTCCTTAAAACTAACCATTAGTGGTCTTTGTGATTGCAGGGCAACAGGAAGAACATCCTAGTTATGGATAGTGGATGTTCAGGACATATGACTGGAAATAAAGCCCTATTATCAGACTTTGTGGAGAAAGCTGGCCCAGGAGTTTCTTATGGAGATGGCAATATTGGAAAAACTCTGGGATATGGCAAGATCAATCTTGGGAATGTCATCATTGAATTAGTAGCTCTAGTCTCAGGACTTAAACACAATCTGTTGAGTATAAGTCAAATATGTGACAGAGGTTATCATGTGGATTTCTTTGAAGAACACTATGAAGTTATAAGTAATTCTACAGGCAAAGTGGTTCTGAAAGGTTACAGGCATGGTAACATTTATGAAGCCAGACTTTCAACAAGTACTGATGGTTCTGCTATCTATCTGTTGAGTAGAGCATCAATTGAAGAAAGATGGAATTGGCACAAGAAACTCTCTCATTTAAATTTCAACAATATAAATGAGCTTGTAAAGAAAGATCTTGTGAGAGGACTTCCAAAAATAGTATTTGCTCCTGATGGCCTTTGTGATTCATGTCAGAAGGCAAAACAAAGAAAATCTTCTTTAAAGAGCAAAACTGAGTCATCAATTCTTGAGCCTTATCACCTATTGCATGTTGATCTATTTGGTCCAGTCAATGTCATGTCTATTGTAAAGATGAAATATGTTATGGTTATAGTGGATGAGTTCACAAGGTACACTTGGGTGTACTTCTTGCACAAGAAGAATGAAACTGCATTTACTCTAACTGATTATGTCAGACAGCTGGATAAGTTGGTCAAAGATTCTGTTAAAATAATAAGGAGTGATAATGGCACTGAGTTCAAGAATTCGATTATGAAAGAGTTCTGCAAAGAGCATGGAATCAAGCAGGAATTTTCTGCACTTGGAACTCCACAGAAAAATGGAGTTGTAGAAAGAAAGAACAGGACTCTGATTGAAGCTGCATGAACTATGCTTGATGAAGCAAAGTTGCCAACCTATTTTTGGGTTGAAGATGTGCAGACTGCTTGTTTTACTCAAAATGCAACACTCATAAACAAGCATGGAAAAACACCGTATGAGATGGTGAAGAAAAAGAAGCCAAATCTGAAATACTTTCGTGTATTTGGTTGCAAGTGTTTTATTCTTAAGACTCATCCTGAACAGCTGCCAAAATTTGATCTAAAAGCTGATGAAGGAATCTTTGTTGGATATCCACTTTCCACAAAAGCCTTCAGAGTCTACAATTTAAGAACAAGGGTTGTCATGGAATCTATCAATGTCTCTTTTGATGATAAGAAGATTACTGGACTTGAAGATTTTGATGATCATGATCAGCTGAGATTTGAGAATGAAGATTTAATTTCTGATGACTTAAATCCTGATCCTGTAAGTTCTGCTGGATAAAGTTCTGATGTCATTGAAACTGTGGTAACAACTCCAAAGGAAAATGCACATGTCCAGGGGGAGCAAGCTGAAGATCCTACCACATCTCAAGACTCTCGAGAAGCATCAGAACCTGTCACTGACTCTCCAAGTTCTGATTCATCTATTTCTGATGAGCCAAGTACTGATAATTCCGGAAGCTCTGATTCTTCAACTCCTGAAAAATTAAACTCAAATTATGAAGTCTCAGAGAGCATAACTACAGGGGGAGCATCAGAAAATCTTGATGGAGACAGCATGGATCATGGGGGAGGATCCAGTTCTAGAGATTAACTTCCATCTGCAAGGAAATGGACTAAAGCACACACACCTGATTTAATCATTGGAAATCCTGAAGCAGATGAAAGAACTAGAACTGCAATTTCAAATGAATGTCTCTATCATTCTTTTTTATCTCAGAATGAACGAAAGAAAGTGGAAGAAGCTCTTCAAGATGCTGATTGGGTGGAAGCAATGCAGGAAGAGTTAAATGAATTTGAAAGAAATAAAGTCTGGACCCTAGTGCCAAGACCAAAGAACAGATCTGTTGTAGGCATAAAATGGGTATTCAGAAATAAAACTGATAGTGATGGCATAATTACAAGGAATTAAGCAAGACTGGTTGCTAAAGGCTACTCTCAACAAGAGGGAATTGATTATGATGAAACATTTGCACCAGTTGCTAGATTAGAAGCCATAAGAATCTTTTTGGCTTATGCTGCTCACAAGAAGTTTAAAGTCTTTCAAATGGATGTGAAAAGTGGTTTTCTCAATGGAGAATTGGAAGAAGAGGTATATGTTGAACAACCTCCAGGCTTTGTAGATCCTAAATTTCCCAATCATGTCTACAGGCTTGACAAAGAACTTTATGGCCTTAAGCAAGCTCCAAGATCATGGTATGAGACTTTAGCTCAATTACTTCTGGAAAGTGGATTTCACAGAGGCACAATTGACAAGACTTTATTCTACCTCAACCATGGAAAGGACTTACTTTTGGTACAGATATATGTTGATGATATCATATTTGGTTCTACAAATTCCAAACTTTGTGAGAAGTTTGTAAAGCTAATGCAGTCAAGATATCAAATAAGTATGATGGCAGAACTCAGCTATTTTCTGGGCCTTCAAGTCAAGCAAAATGAAGAAGGCACTTTTATCTGTCAATCCAAGTACACCAGAAATTTACTGAAGAAATTTGAAATGCAAGATTGTTCAACTGCATCCACTCCCATTGCCACTGCAACCAAGTTAGATAAGGATACTGGTAAATAAGTAGATATTACTAACTACAGAGGTATGATTGGCTCCTTATTCTATCTAACTGCAAGTAGACCTGATATCATGTATGCTACCTGTCTTTGTGCAAGATTTCAGGCTGATCCAAGAGAACCTCACTTAATAGATGTGAAAAGAATTTTCAAGTACCTTAAGGGTACAGCTGATCTAGGATTGTGCTATCCTAGGGAATCAAATTTTAAGCCAATTGGTTACTCAGATGCAGATTTTGCAGGATGCAAAATAGACAGAAAAAGCACTAGTGGAAGCTGCCAATTTCTTGGAGGCAGATTGGTTTCTTGGTTTAGCAAGAAACAGAAGTTAATTTCCACATCAACTGCAGAAGCAGAATATATTGCTGTAGGAAGCTGTTGTGCACAGATTCTTTGGATGAAGAATCAGTTACTGGATTATGGGTTAGAATTTTCTAAAATCCTTATTTACTGTGATAATCAAAGTGCAATTGCTATGACAGGTAATCCAGTTCAACACTCAATGACAAAGCACATCAGCATAAGGTACCCTTTCATAAGGGAACATGTGGATGAAGGTACAGTGGAATTGCATTTTGTTCCAACAGATCAACAGCTAGCAGATATCTTCACAAAACCCCTATGTGAAGCTACTTTTATAAGATTGGTAAATAAACTTGGAATGGTTTCAGGTTCTTTCTCTAAATCTGCTTAGTTTTTGTTCACATGCATCAGACTTTATGATCAGTGTTTACAGATTATATTATCTATATGTTTTCTGTTTTTAATTTGAAAATTCATTAAATGTTGATTGTTATCTGATGTGGATCTATATGCTCTTATAAGTGTTTTGAATGTTCTGTGACAATTCAATCCAATGAGGATAATTGTGCTAGATGATGTCCTAGTAGTCTTTAACATACTAGAAATCCCATGTTTGAATTAGTTGTTTATGTGGAAACTCATTAACACAAACAGATTCTGATATTGAGCTTAGTCAAGTTTACTTTGTGTATCTTATTACTAAGTCACAAACTAGATTCTTGTTTCTTATCTGTCAAATTCTGATGTCAGTAAATCTTAAGAATGAACTAAGTGCTGATAAGCCTCACTTATCAAAAGAAAAGAAAAGAAAAGAATAAAAGTCAGGTACTCCTTTGAGATCTAGAGTAAATATGTGGAAGGGAAGATCCAAGTGCATTGCTGGTATTAAGTAATATGCATTAGAAAAGCAAAAAAATTTCTTGTTGACTTTTCACATTCTATGATTACTGGAGAAATACTCTGATAACAGCATAAATTCTGATAAGCAGTCGTGACTCACTTACACTGAGAAGCCACTGTAAAAAGGAATTTCAAAAGATGCATAAAATGAGCACAAACAGTTGAGGTGGACTCTTGCATAAATTTGTTCTATAGTAGACATCATGATTGATGACAGATTTTAAGCATTTTTCTCAGTTATGCCTTATTTCTAAGATGTACTGAAGTTTATCAGACTTTAATCTTTATCTGATATTTTGCTGAATGCACACACACTTTTACTCCATATGAATGATGAAAATTACTGTGGTGATTAAGTTGTTTTTGACAAACAGTTAAGTGTCATTTACATAAATTCTGAGGAAAAGTTCTGATGGAAGTTCTGATGATTAAAGTCTGAAAAAAACAAGTCAGTATTTGTATGAAGAATTACAGAAAAAGATATTCACTTTTTGAGTACAGAAGCCATGTTCTGATGACTGTCAACATCTGATATAAGTTAAGTTCTGATATTAAATCCTGATGGAATCCTTGATTCTTACGTGGCATTATTCTTTACTTGACTTATTTATGGTAAAATCTGAAATAGTCATATTTAAATCAGAATATATTTGGGTAAGATATTAACAGTCATAATCATTTCGGATTAGTGGTAAACGTGTATGTCTTGAAAAACTGCATGTACACGGTAATTATTGCCTATTTTACGTGCCCATTAGCTCCTGCTCTAACCATTTATTGACTGTTCACACGTTGCCAGGTGTAAAGTGTATCCCATGCTTTAAAAATATAACTGTTAAGTTTAGAGAGTATATATATGGGAGTTAAAAGATTTTCTAATCTTTTACTTACTTTTCTATTCTTAATCTCTTTTATACTCTTTCTTTCTAATATTCTATGAAGCGTTTTCTTTCAGGACTTTTAACAAACACTTTGCAAACACTCTCTTTCTCAATTTCTTACAGGGATGGCACCAAAAGACGTGATTTTCAATGGAGCTAAGTTTGTTCCTAATAACTACTCCGCCATTCTTAGTAAGGCTGAAGCTCCATCGGAACTTCACTTCATTCAGGATTTTCTCGCTAATTCTGATATTGGGTACGCTCTGACCCAACCTGATACAGTCTCTGGAACTCAAGTGCTGGAGTTCTGGAGAAGTGGAGTATATGAAGATGGTGGTGCTCAAGGGTCAACAGCTCAAAGTTCTGATACTTTGAAAAGAAAGAAATCTGTAAGTCCTATTGCTGCTGAAACAACTCCTTCATTTGATAGAAGATTGAAGAAAATGAAGGCTAGGAGGTATTTGGCTAAGGCTCCATCAAAAGATACTGAAGAGGCTGAGGAAGGGGATCAGGAATCTCTGATCTCACAAGAACCAGTCATCATTGAAGCCCTTCCAGCTCAAGCCAAAAACACTGCTAATGATACAATTGTTACCCCTCATGTCTCTCCTATTAAAGCTACAGATGATGCTAAAGAACAAACTGATAATTCTGAAATAGATATTCATAATTTGAATATACCTGAAGTTCTTTATCTGGAAGCTCCATCTACATCAAAGACACCAGCTCTGAAGATAAATTCTGATCCTCAGAATTTAGATGATGTTATTCCTGAATCTCCAGTTGCTTCACACAATGTTGAGCTATCAGAATAACATGAGTCTTCCTCAAGTTCTGATGACAGTGTTTCTCCTGAGCATACAGTTCCTATTCTGGGTAAGGAAGAATTGGTGAAGAAATTTGTAGAAAAAGAAGCACCTATTCCTTGGGAGGATACTCACAGAGGTGTTGAGTGGACCAAGAAGTGGAATGAATCAGATTTTATTCCATGTTCTAAAGTTCTGACAGAGCATATTGCAAAAGCTGATGAGTTGCTCACAAATGCTGATTTTAAGACACAACTCAAGATCACAGCTCTGTCTACAAAACATCTTCAAGGTCTACATACTTCTACTCTTGATAAGGTTGATACACTAAAGGAACATGCTGATAAGCTAGATCTACATCTTAAGATTGACAAGAACAGATATATCAGACCTACTCTTGAGAAAATTGAAGCCATTGAGAAGATTCAAGAGAAGCAACAGGCCCAAATTGATGAGGTCCTGGCTAACCAAGTTTCTCAAAAAGCTCATTTGGATGAAATCCAATCTTCAGTTGAAATTCTTCTTTCTCTCTTACCTCCTGATGATGCCAAAAAGGGGGAGAAGGTAGTTAAGTCCAAATGCTCACCTACTTATGAACTGAAGAAAAAGGATGATAAAGGTGATGACCAACGAAACTCTGAAAAGTGCAGAGGTCAAAGAAAAGTTCTAGGAAAATCTTTTATTCAGAACAAGTCAAGTTCTGATGTTGTGAATGCTCAAAGACTGAAGTCAAGTGCTGATAAACAAAGTTTGATGTCAGGTTCTGATATTCTGATTCAGTCAGAATCTGAAGACTCTCAGCAGTTTTTGTAAACTCTGAAGTTAAAGGGGAAGCAGACTACTGTTTATTACAAAGATCCTAAAATCCAGACACTTGATAAAGAGATAGCTAGAAGGTTATTTATGAAACACAATCCAGGAATGGATTTAGAAACTTTTAAGGAGGAAGAAGCTAAATTTGCTGCTGAGAAGACAAATCTTAAGTCTAAAGCTTCTGATGCAAAGAAACCTCCAAGGCCCAAGGAAAAAGGCATTGTGATCAAGGAAAAGTCAAATTCTGAAACTTCAAAGTTCAAGACTAGATCACAGACTGAGAGTGATCCCAAAGACAAAGGGAAAGGAAAAGTTGATGAACCAACCAAGCCACTGGACTTGAAAACTTCTCAAGATCTGATGAAACCAGTGTGCAAAATGGTTCAAGTAACTGATGATAATCTTATTGAAGATGAAACTTTTCAAATTCTGAAAAGAAGAAAGATAATTGAAGAATCTAAAACAACCTCTGACACTGCTCAAGTTGTTCAGAATAAAGGACAGCCAGGTACAGAAGAAACAGCAAATTCTGATCAAGCTATCAAGACATCAACTATTGACAATGCTCAAGTTGATTTGAAAGAAAATGACAATTGCTGATAAGAAGAAACTGTTATGGAAGAAAGCTACTCCAGTTGAACCAAAATCCAATCTCATGATTAATCAACTCGCTACATTTGGGTTGAGATCCAAGCAACCTAGAGATAGAGCTGGATTAGATTCTGACGAAGAGAAGATTCGAGCAGGAGTAGAGGTTACTCTAAGAGATCCTTTCATGTTGACAGACAAACCATATGAACAAATCAAACAAAGGCACCTTGACAAGGTGTTGTTTGCTCAAATTGTGATAGATACTCATGAAAAAGATAATCCAAAAGAGAATTTGATCTTATTTCTCAATGATGGAAGGACTTATAGACTAGTTGATACCGATGTACTAAAGAAGTCTATCAGAGAGCTTCAACATATGCACTATCTTCTAGAAGTAAAATCTGATATTATAAGAAGATGGTCAGAATACATTTTGAAGGCTATAAGAGATCTATTCAGAATCTCTGGTTCAAAGACTTCTCATTACAGTCCAATGATTACTGAAGGTGATGGAAGAGAAATTCCTATGCTGAAGAATTCTGCTAAGATGGAAGTTATTCTGAAAGGAAGATGCTTATATTATAATGAAAACTCTTCACATCCTAAGGTTATCAGACTTGGTGATGGACTTGAAAGAACATCCATTCAAGCTCCCAGAACAGCCATTTATCAAATTGGTGATAGTAAAGAAGAAGAACTGATGCAGGTCAAAGCACAGTTAGCTGAAGTTCTGAGTAAAGCTAAAGATAATCTGATAAATGATTTTGTTAAGAATCATTATGGATTCAGATTGATTCAGTGATGTTAGTAAAGCTGGATGTTTTGTAAGTTGTAGTTAATAGTCTTATTAAACTCTTATTGCATTTGAACTTAAATGTTTTTGACATCATCAAATCTATTAACTTGTACATTCTTGCATAATTTACAAGTTGAGGGAGATTGTTGGATATATTTGAGATGTCATGTCTAATACGTTTCATGTTTAGTTTTCAGATCTTAACAAACAGGAAATATCAGTTTTTACTGGAATTAGGACTTACTGGAAGTCAGGACTTAAGGATATCAGGACTTAGATTATCAGAAGATAATATCAGAAGATGGATATCAGGACTTAAGTACTGGAGGACTAACAGTTAAGGAAGGAAGCTGATTTACAGAAAAAAAGATCGAGACTAATATAGAAGAAGATATGCATGGAAAGAGTTAGAGGACTAAAAGAATTATATAAGATATCTGATTGATATATTTTAGGAGACAAAATTATATTCCATATCAATTAGAAGTTATCTTGTAACTGTGTGTCTATATAAACACAGACATAGGTTTACATTATATGTGTTACGATCATCGAGAAGATCATACATTGTAACCTAGCAGCTCTCGTGATATTTGTTCATCACTGGGAGAGAACAGTTCCATTGTAACAGAGTTTATTATATCAAATACATCTGTTTTCTATTACTTGTGTTCTAAATCGATTTGATTGTATTATAAACTGTATTCAACCCCCTTCTATAGTGTTGTGTGACCTAACATCCCTTTTTTCTTTTTTTTCACATGATTTCTAAACGAGTGTGTTTCGCTCCATCTCGCTTAACCCTAGACTACTCATATAAAATGAGTCGGCTACTAGCCATTTGACACCTAGCCAAAACTAGCAATGAAATCCAATATTTTTCTCCAATTTTTAAATATCCATGTTATTTCGCCATTAAGAGAATATCATACATTCTAGACATAAACAAATGTTTAAACCTCGATAAATAATAAGACATGATCATGATATAGCATTCAAGCAACCTATAAGACTTAGTGAAAAATTCTTGCTTTTAGCATACAGATCAACTCGTTAAGACTTAACATCCCTCTAAACGACATCACTACACTCGCATCAACATCACAGACTAATCAGAAAAGTAAACTTAAGGGATCATGATAAAATGCACATGCAACTATATGCAACATACTAACATGCAACTAAAATAAAAAAAACTACTACATGATAAATATGCAACTATATGAACTAAACTATCATGAATATGCAACTATATGGACTCACAACATATTCCTTAACTACCACCCCCAAACTTAAAATTTTCACTGTCCTCAGTGAAGGTAATAGTAAGGAATCAAGCATACCTACTCAGAATCAGGATGGTCATCACCCTCTGTGGGTGGAGTGTTAGGAGGCGGGTACACAGAATCCTCACCAAAAACTGGCCACTGAATGTCAACTTCTGTGGCTCTGAAAGCTATACCTAACGCCTGGATAAGGTCCTGTGCAAACCTGCTAAGGATGTCATGCATCGCATCAATCCGCCTCATCAAGCGCCTATACTGCGCTGAGCCTAAACTAGGACTATCATATACATTCTGATGTTGCTGCTACTGCGAAGAACCGGCCTCACCTATCTGATGTCCCCATGCCGCTCTACGTGCTTGGGTAGACCACCAGCATAAGTCTGATCGGCTGGCTGGCCACCCGGCAAGTGATCATAAGTGTATCCAAGCCCCTTCTCATCAGCCTTACCCCCAAACTACTCCTGTATCATTGCGATCGTCGAACTGGCAATAGGGATACTAGGCAACTGCAGCTGCTCGTGTGCGGGCCAATGAACTCCAACTTCCACACACAACTTCGTCACAATCAACGTATACAGAATAGAACCCGTAGTGCTTCCACGCAGAAACCTCAGAATACCCTGATAAATAATGGAGCCAAGATCCACATAATCCCCCTGCAATATCCTCCACAATAACTTTGCCCTATCCACAGTAACATCGTGCACATGTGAAGAATGCATGATGTTCGCACAAATAAGAGAATTCCATGCACGAACAAACATGTTCATACATGAAGCAAGGAAAGTGGCATACTCGTTTGACCCCCTCTTATATGTTTAGGACACACAGCGTAGAAATAATCATGTCCAAGTCAAAATCCTCCCCAGTCCTAGTCACCCAATCCTCCTGAGCCGGTTGTAACTCGTGCTGGTTAATCACCTGACAAATAGCCTCCATAGTATAGTCCACAGTCAAACCACGAACCACCGAGTACCATTCTTATCTGCCTTCGCGTTCGCATAGAACTCACAAACAACACTCATAGGAACAGCTGCGGGTGCCTTACAAAAAGAGGCCCAACCCATATCCAGAATCATCTCTAAAAGGTTACAATCCCTTCCCGATAGTAGAATACCCCTTACCTTTGCTATGGGCTTCGATAACAACCTCGTATACTCCGCTTCAGCCTCCGGAGTAGCAAACCTAGGCCTCACACCCCCAACACCTGAAGAATCGGTGGTGCTACTGCTAACTTGAGTCCCTACTCTCTTGGGTGCCATTGGAATTGAATAAGTTGAGAAAAGAGAATTGTATAAGAGAGATTTAGGTTTGAGAATTCAAAAGTACGGTGGAGATGATTGTGTATAAGTGTATGTATATATAGATATTGAGAATTAGTTTTGGAATAGAAGTGGGATTTGAATATGGAATTAGTGGGAGTAATGGGGTGATTGGAGAGTAAAATTCGGGTATAAAGGGAAAGAGGGAAACTTGTGCTAAAATCTTTTTTTGTTCTGAAATTTATGTCTGTTTTTCGGGTCCAGGGGGTCAGCACGGCCGCCCCTCCTGGTAGCGCGGGCGCGCCGTGTTTCTGGAATTCCAGTGCGGCCGCCCCGCTTCCAAGCGCGGTCGCGCGCAGTTACTAGACTTTTCAGCGTGGCCGCCCCGCTTCCCAGCGCGGGTGCGCCGTGCTTCTGTCAAAAATCTCCTATTTTTCCTGTTTTTCTGATTTTTTTTGTGTTTTCTTCTTTTTTCTCTTCCTTTTATGTTCTACTAATGTACAACAAGCTTGGGTTGCCTCCTAAGAAGCACTCAGTTTACGTCGCTAGCTTGACATAGAATCCTGAGATCAAGTGGACAATAAAATGGTATTAACCACTTCACGGTTTGCCGTATTCCCTTAGTAATGCTTCAACCGCTGTCCATTCACCTTGAATGTTTGGCCTGGATCATTCTCAAAAATCTCCACCGCACCATATGGAAACACAGTTTTGATAACAAACAGCCCTGACTATAACACCCCCAAATCCGGGGTCAGGGATTCGGGTTGTCACGAGTTCCATTTCCCTTAATAATACTTAATCTTAATAAATATCCAACTACTGCGTACTGTGACCCCACAATATACACACACACACCACAAGTTATAGTCTCAGAGATGAATACCAAAAATAAAACAAGTCATTTTATTCCACAATTATAAGTCATTACACCTCAAAAGGGTTTCTTAATAAATTTACATATTCTTTGCCATTATTACAATTCATAATATACATAAGTCTGGTACATCAATAGTTGAAAAACTAGCCTATTGGTTGTTCCTACCTCGGCTACAGCGGCATCAACACCTATAGGAAACCGCGGAACGTTTCATATCTGCTCGCAAGTTGGGAGCTTGATCCTGTTCATCTTGTCTATCTATTGTTTTGTGATGAAAGAAGAAAGCAAGGGTGAGCAACAAGCCCACCAAAATAATATGTATAATAATTTACAATATATGAGCATTCTCATAGTACTCATGAAAGTCTTGGTCAAGAAGAAATGAACCAAGTTTGATATCTTAATGCGACGAAGTCGCCAAAATATTCAGTATATGTACACATATATACTTTTCAAAATCCTTGAAATCCTCTGACATGTATAATATACACAGAGTTCTAGTTTATAACTGTATGAAAATATCGTTGCAAGGTGATCTCATATATCTAACCTTGTCTCAACATTTTTCTGCAAATCTTTGCCTTGCATAAGATAATCACTAACTAGATATAAGTTAAAAAGATGAAGTTATGAGATACTCCAATATACTTATATTTTTTTCGAATACTACTTGAACTACCATCGTTCAAGGTATAAATAGTTCATCCCGCAGATGAAGTTACAAGACATAACTTGTATAGAATCAATCTTTGAAATATCATCAAAAGGAAATAAAGTTACGAGATACTTCATCTGATGAAAATGACATTTTGAAAACTCGATCCTGCCAATACTCAACAATCACCCAACCATAGCCTTTCTATCGAAGTGCTCTGGGTAGTGTTACAGAAATATCCAACTGGATGATGAACTCATTGTGGGAGTTTGCCGCGCCAGGAAGATCACTCACGATGATCAGTCGCAGTAGTGCAACCCCACCATTTTCTACATGTAGAGGAGAACTGTCGAATTTACTTGTCAACCGAACACTGGACTCCTAACGAATGGACCGTCTTAGCGGAACTTCCGGGCCATTTGGGCCAATATAATAAGGCTGGGTCGGTGCCACTCGACCACTTACGCCACTCCTAGTTCAGATGAAATCCATGACTCTGAAACGTAAAGCTCGTCCCCCCTTTCCCCAAGTAGAAACTTGTTGATACGGCTCCACCAAGAAGTCGTATCTAGTTGGAAAGGAAAACTCACCGATATTTCCCAGGCGATGCCTGTTAATGGATTAACTTATTCCAAGAATTTTACTTCCCGAGTGTTGGGTAAGTAATCAAAAACTCTTTTATCAAAACAACAACCTTGTTGCGAATATAAAAAACAAATACATCACGGAACCGGATCCCTCAGATTTTTGAGCGAGTATTTAAATCCCCTTCAAAAGGAAGATCTTAAATTTGAAAACAAATTGGGATCCGCTCTAACCTTCTAAAAATAGTTTTGATAAAGTTTGAAAATAATCTCTGGAAATATTTAAAGTAAGAATGATTTGATAGTATCAATTATGTTTTGAATACTTGGAAAATATCGAAACATTATTCTTTAATAAAATAAAGAATATTATTTAATAAAATAAGCGGAGTCATAAGTCCTCGAATGAATATTCAGACTAATATTCATTTAATAAAATAAGGTAGAATAAGTTTCATAAGTAGAAACTCTATTCAAATACTTAAACAAGTCTTTGATCGTAATAGGAATCTTATATGAATATTCTAAAAATAATATTAACTTATAATATAAAACTATCGAATAAACCTTATTCGATTAGTAGTTTTGAAAACTATATATATATATATATATATATATATATAATATACTCGGGAACATCGCCTCCCGGTTTAGAAAAATGTTAACCTTTGGGTCCCCTATACTAAGGGTATACGCAACTACTGCTTATCTCTAGCATACGTATTATGCAGTTTATAAGCATTTGAATTGATAATAAAATATCAAGATTTCACAACATGCATATATATACCATATCAACATGCTCCAATATATCGCAAGATTTGCTAATAACAATCATGCACTTATCACAAGATAATGCATATATATATTTACATCACAACAACAGCATAACGGGTAGAAAACTTTCCTGAGCGACTGGGGGTGTTAAAAGGCCTGGGGCGAGTCTGGTAACCTATAAACAATCATATAAGTTGGAATTAAACCGCGGTCTCTTAAGAAACTACACTTTAGCCAATTAGACCGTAACGTTCGCTTTTGCGCTTAACGATTCACATAAGTCGCTCGAGTACCCTCGGCTCCACCATTTTTATAAAATTAACCATTTAACTTTTTAAGGCGACTCTTTCGCGAATACTCTACCAACTGACCAATTAACCTTATATAATTGTTTCGTACTCCAATTAGTCATTTAAGGGCTTTAACCAAGGTTTCAAATAAGGCGAGGGATAATGGTTCGTTCGCGAAACGCCGTTACTTAAAACGGTCGTTTCTCCTAAACCGTACATCGGATTCAAGCGAACCACATATCAAAATGAAGCTTACGACACGATCTAGCTAATCATGGCAAAGGTACAGATTAGATAGTTAGCTCTCTGTCCCGAACACTAATAACAAGCAGTTGTATGAAAACGGGCATTATGACGGCTATGTTTACGCGATTACCAAAGTTTAAACTACTCCAATCAACCACAAATCAACTCACAACCACCAATACAACCAAACTTCATCTAAACCTTACTACATCAGTCCATAACCTCAAGATTTTCCAACTCATTCAATCAAAAACAAGAGCTACTAACTAAACTTAAGTTTCAATAATTATAAACAAGATTCAATCATCCAAATCACTACGAATCCAACCAAACTTTAAACAAACAAGCATCATGCTTCTCATAAACTATATCAATCAAAACCATTCATAAATACTCAAAATTAAAGCTAGGGTTTGAAGTTTATACCTTCTTGAAGCTTCCTAACACAACACAAGAGCTTTGAATGCCTAAAAGAACCTAGATCCTTGCTTGTATAACCTTAAACTTTCATTAAAATCAAGAAAACTAAAGTTATTTCTTGAAAGTTACTATTCATCATCTTCTTCCTTAATTTATTGGAAGAGATTTATTAGGAATTGGAAGCTTAAACTCCTAGGATATACTTATCTAATCACCAAGAAGCTAAGGAAATTACCTTGGATTTGTTTATGAAGTGAAGCTTGGATTTTGCAATTTTTTCTTCCTTGGAAATGAAAAAGGCCGAGAGCTTCATGAAGAAGAAGTGGGGAGAGCTTTTTTGCTTTGTTGTTTGATAAATAATTAAGTTTACTAGCTAAATATCTAGCTAAACATGTGGTCTTTAGTTGTCCACCAAGGCAACTACAAACTACAATTGTGTGGCTTATAATTGATGCTCCCACTCAATTTTACTAATTACAATTTCATGCCCCTTGTCCTCTTGCTTTTCATTTTTAACCTTTTACAAAAGATGGTCTCAAAACTTACACTTTAATTCCTTATTTGGTTTCCCTTTGTTTCATTATACATTCGTCGCTCAATCTTGTTGATCGTTGAGTGATCATATCCGGGATCTTATTACTTGGTCTTTCCTAACCCTTCTCAATATTTTATATTCCTTTTATGATCCTCTATTATAATCCTTGAATTTAAATCATTTTAATCATGTTACCTTATACTCAATTCCTTCGGTATCTGGTAGATTTTTTGGAAAATCAAAGTGTTCGAATTGGGATTCTGACGATATTTATATACACTCATATACTTTATGGAGTACTAATAAGATCTTAGAATATCAATAAAAGAACTCCTACATAGTGTGGCATGAAAAAATTTCCTTAATCAGCATGATCAGCAAAATCAATATTAATAAGGGTTACAAAAAGTCCAAAATTTTTGGGGTTATTACAGTCTCCCCTCCTTAAAAGGATTCCATCCCGTAATCAAATAGAAAATAAATGGGGGTACTTTTATAGCATTGCGCTCTCTAGTTCCCAAGTTGACTCCTCCACATTATGATTATGCCATAGCACTCTGACTAGCTTGATTACCTTGTTCCGAAGCACATGCTCCTTTTTATCCATAATCTTCACCGGCTGCTCCATGTAAGTCAGGTCGGGTTACATGTCCACCTGCTCGTATTCCACTATGTGCCTGGCATCCCGATGATACTTTTTTAGCATTGACACATGGAACACATTATGAACTTGTTGCAGGTTTGGGGGTATGGCTAGTTCATTTGATAACCTCCCAATACGTCTTAATATATCCAAGGGTCCAACAAATCGTGGACTTAGCTTTCCTTTCTTTCCGAACCTCATCAATCCTTTCCAAGGCTTTCCAAGGGGAAACCTTTAACAACAATAGGTCCCCCACTTCATACTCTTTGTCCTTTCGTTGTCAAATCAGCATACTTCTTATGTCCATCTTGGGCTACTCCCAGCCGTCCTCTGATTAGATCTATTATATCCTTGGTCCTTTGGACCACTGCTGGTCCGAGCATCTTATGCTCTCCAACTCCATCCTAACATAAGGGAGATTGACTTGTCTTCCCTCAAGGATCTCATAAGGCGATATCTTGATACTGACATACGATCTATTATCGTAAGAAAACTCAATCCGCATTAAGTGATCATTCCAAATTCTTTCAAGTCTATTGCACAGACTCTCATCATAGCTTCTAGCGTTATAACTTTTGATTCTCAATACCTACTCTTTTCTAGTTCGTAATCGATACTACCTTCCGTACCTAATATTATACTGGTTACACTTTTGCTCGTTAGCGTTCTATAACCTTTTAATAACCGCGACAACCTTAGTATCACGAACACGTTAGATTCGGAATACCATCGTACTGATACCACTTCATTTCTAGCTGCTTCTATCTTTCAAAGTTTCATCAATCATAGAGAAGTAAAAGAATTTATTGAGAGATCACTATGATCAAGAACACTCGTTCTATTGCATAGTTAGTACAGAAGGTGGCCAGCCTTTAGTACTTGACAAGCAATTAAACAATATGTGGTATCCTACTAGGCTTCTATCACACAGATAGATAGTCATTCAAAAATACCTCCCCTTTTGTAAGGGTTGTTTTTCTCAGTTGACTCGAAATGAAAAGAAGAGAAAAGAAAGAATTTAAGAGAATTATATAAAAATATTGCCACAAAACATCTAGCTTGTAGTCTACCTCTGAACTATAGAGGTTTATCACAAGAGAACAAAACATATATATGTATATATCTCAACATCAAGTATTATAGCATCGCAATTCATGTTCCTGAATCTTTCACTATTCCGTCCATCATTCTATGGACCAATGCTCTTGCTCGAGATTATAAACAATCACCGTTGAAACTCCCTCAACAACGAAAATCGAATCTGTGATTTCATTCTAGACATCATCGTTACTAGAATTCATTGCTACACCACAACCTTCTTCGTATAGTAATACTACTCTTTATCGATAAGAAGGAATAAATATTCAATAGGTAGATAATCCACTAGTTAGTGTATCAATGATAACTTATACCTCACCATGGCCCGATTAGTGGTACTCAATCTCGACATCCATTAAAATACAATTCTCCCGGTTGTTATCATCTTATTGAAAGAGATATGTCCTAAGTCCAATCATGTATGAGGATTTAGGAATAACTTTTATGTAATCTGTTTTGATTTCATTGATATTAATAAAAGACTTATTTTGTTTTTATTGCGGGCTCTATCTATTTAAATGTTTAAATAAGATATACCACAGTTTAGAGTAAAGCTTTTTATGGATTGTGATGAGATCATAATAATGAGACCTAAAAGATGATAACTCTAAACTTAAATAGTTCCTGGTCGTAGGATTACTAACTGGTAATTAATAATCCGCAAAGATCGGTACATACTATGCTTGCTTCATTATGAAGGATGTCTGTTCTCATAGACATTTGTGTGGTGACACTATAGCTAGTATGTAGGTGCTTATTATAGAATAAGTTCACTGAACATGACTCACACAGCTGAACAACTGATGGAGTTCACTCACGTGTCAGCAGTTGTTCACATAGTGATAGTTGTACAAGTATCCTTAGATTTGAGGTCATCATAGTCATCTTGTGTACACTGAACTATGCTTTGGTTTAGTTCTTAGTCTCAAGGGACAATTATAAGGGCTCTACTGGGTATAGGAATTTGTACACGAAGATAGTGTATGATCAATAAAGGATCTACCCCTTCCAGTGCAGGAAGAGAATGTTCAATGCTGATCCACTTATGTTAGTTCAGGAATCTCTGGCCAGAGTGAATGAAATTAGAAAGGAGTTTCTAATTTACATTAAATAGAACTAAGCATAGTGAATGGGAAAGCAAGTGATTAAATAAGATAGGCTTGACACAAGTTCCATGCCTTGTATTTAATCGTGACATTGCAGGGTAGAAGGAATTAATTGTACGGTAACTACTCACTGAATAGGTTCTTGGTATTCTAAGCAGTGAATTCGTATTATCCGGATAGTCGCGATATGCTGAGAAGTATCCCTTACGATGTAGAATAAATATGATTAATTAATTAATCATATTTAATGAATTAGAGAATTTATATAAATAATGATAAAATAGGTTTATTATTATTTATTTCTACTACCGGCTTAATATTGAACCTACATGGTCACACCATAAAAGAGAATGATTTAATGGTGGAGAAATTAATTAATAATGGCTGATAATTATTTATTTATGAAATAAATAATTAATTGGAAAATTTAATAATTGATTAAATGAGATTTAATTGATTATAAATTAATTAAGAAAAAGTTCTTAATATTATTAATTAAGAATTTAATTTTTGGAAATTAAATCAAATGAGAGAATTATTTCTAAAGTGTTTAGAAAAAGGATTAATAATTAAAAGGTGTTTTAATTATTAGTGAGAATAATAAAGGGTTAATAATAATAATATTTTATGGGAAAATTTTCAGCTGAAAATTTTACCTATAAATATACTATATAGACCCTATTTTTGCCTCAACCAAAAAGATTTACAAAACTCTAATTCTCTCTATCTCCTCCTCCTTCATTACATCGTTTTCTTGGTGGATACCGGTGGAGTGCTTCACACTTGAGGAGCAGCTACTAAGGATCTCCGGTCATCGTTTTTGGATCACCATTAAGGACCTCCATCTTTTCATTAACGTAAAACTTCTTAAGGTAAACATACTGAACTACGAATTAAATATTATTTTTCGCATGGATCCTGCGGAGGGTTTCGTTTTTTTTTTAAGATTTAAATTTACGTTTTCGTTGCGTTTATATGCTAAAAACCCTTCAATGGCATCAGAGCTACTTGCGAAAAGTTTTTAATTCGTTTATGTGTTTAACGTTTTTTGATATATGAGCATGTACGTGATTCGCCATGATTTGATGTTGATATAATATGCTTATATATGTATGGTTTTGAATATATGATATTCATGTGAGTTGTATAATCATAAGATGATTATGTAATCTGTATATATACTGATATATACATGATTTATGTTTGTTTTAATTATGAGAATCATATTAGATACGGATTCTGAATTGTCTGCTGCAGATTTGCTGAAATCTGGGTCTGGTGTCCGATTTACGCAAACGAATAACCTATTCCATAGGTAAACGAGCGTCTGAACAAAACTGATAGAAAAAGCTATCAACGACTCGTCTTTAAGGCGTTTGACGTCGTTTACTGCCCATAAACAGTGATTCTTGTTTTTCTGATTTGATTCTGATTTTTCTGATTTTTGTCATATTTTCTTTTTATGATTAGATCATGGATAATATGATATGTTAAGATCAGATTATGTGTTTTAACATGCTTTTATTTGTTGTATGAGCATGGTGGATGGTTATGGCCTTTCGACCTTAGTGTAATGGTTTTGGTTTTGGTTTTAAATACGACTTGCATGTCATCAATCTTTGTAATCATAAATCTCGAATGTAACTCGAGTTATTCTTGTAAGTTCATTAGATTAGTTTTACTTTCAATCATGTAATGTAATTGAAGACTCAAGAAGGCTATCCAATGGAGGTGATACAAAGAAGAAGACGAGGCATACAAGAAGTCTAAACAAAGAAGAAGACTTATGTAATAAGTAGTTGTATTTATTTCCATCACCATATTAGATTGACCTTGATCTTTATCATGAGCTTGATAAAGATCACATAGGATGGGGCCATAACCAAACATATTTACTTTATTGCACTTTACATTTACTTGTTTATTTAATTTTATATATGAGATATATGCTTATGTTTACCATGCGATGATAGATTTAGGTGAACTTAAATCAATATAAGGCGTGCTCTAGAAAATCTAGAATAGGAATCATTTCTTGCCTTAACAATAAATATTATGAATACGATCATGAGATTCTTATGTTTATGAAACACGTAATTGAATATGAATTTTCAATATTGAGAGAAAGGATGATTCTGTCAACAACAGATTTCTATCTGTAAGAAAGGGTTATTAAGTGACGCCTCTTGACAATGCTCCACCCGATCTGGGAATCATCTGATTATCGAATATTGATTTGAAATATTTAATTTAAAAGGAAGAATCTCTTTATAATATGATTATGATTGTAACGTAATATAATCCCTCTAAAATTAAATAATATCAATTAGTAATTGGCCAATGACACAACGGGCTTGTGTCGGTCATAGCCTTCCAATATGGTAGAAAGTGGTTCTTATTTTTAAATCATTATCGTTTTGTGCTACAGCCGAGGGCTTTGATTTCAAAATAAGAAATACTTGTCTATTACATACAAATGTGTACATTGAATTAGAATCTAAAGGTCGGTACGTGCTACAGCCGTGGGCCGTTAGAGACTGATTCAATTATACGAAATGTTGGGTTAGACTTGACTTAGAATATTGAGTTTGTCGTGCCACAGCCGTGACTCAATTATTCAAGAGGCTAAACTTATATTAGGGAATAACATAAGATGTAATTAACAAGAGTTGTCTGCCTATTGAACATTACATGATGTTTCATGCCACAACCAAGGTTGTGTGATGGAATGTAGGATCCCTATTCCCACTAGCATTATGAATGCTTAATTTTCACTTAGGGGGTTGAAAAAATTAGATAAACTAGTGGGAGACACTTATGAATAAAGACCCGATTCATATAGTGTTTTGAAATGAAATTGAATATTTGCTAAGTGTTGTTATGTGTTTATCATTTACAGATTTACTATATTCGTCATGTCTTCTGCACTATCACTCTGGAGCATACTAGATGCTCACAAGTTGACTGGTCCTAATTTAGCTGTTTGTTTTCACTGTAACAAGTTGGGGCACTGGAAGAGGAACTGCAAGGTTTACCTTGCAGAATTGAAGAAGAAGAAGGGTAGTAAGACTACCGCTTTTGATTCAGGCATGTTCATGATCGAAGTTAATATGTCACTAGGTCAAATTTCTACTTGGGTATTAGATACCGCCTGTGGTTCTCATATTTGCAATTCGTTGGAAGGACTAAAGGGAAGTAGGACTCTTGAAAAAGATGAGGTGATTCTACGTATGGGCAATGGAGCAAGGGTTGCGGCCATATCTGTAGGATCATTTAGTTTACGTATGCCTACGGGCAGGACTATTATTTTGAATAATTGTTATTACGTTCCCTCTATTGTGAGGAATATTGTTTCTATTCCTATGTTGGATGTGGATGGTTTTTCATTTATTATTGAGAATAATGAATGTTCTATCCTTAGAGATAATGTTTTTTTTGGACGTGGCATTTTAAATAATGGTCTGTATGTATGTGACGTAGAGCATGATTTACTTCAGATTGAACAAACTAATAAAAGAAAAAGAGATGATGGAAATCTGACCTATTTATAGCACTGTAGGCTAGGTCATATTAGTGAAAATAGACTGCAGACATTGCATAAGGAAGGGTTACTTGCCCCTTTGATTTTGAATCATATCCTACATGCGAGTCTTGTCTATTGGGTAAAATGACCAAATCTCCATTTAGTGGACATGGAGAGAGGGTTGCAGATTTGCTAGGATTGGTACACACAGATGTATGTGGACCAATGTCTACGCAAGACATGGGTGGATTTTCGTACTTCATTACTTTCATAGATGATAGATCTAGATTCGGATATGTGTATTTGATGAAACACAAGTCTGAAGCCTTTGAAAAGTTTAAAGAATATAAACATGAAGTGGAGAAACAAACCAAACACAGTATTATAACTCTTCGATCAGATCGAGGTGGTGAATACTTGAATGGAGAGTTTCTAGATTATCTCAAAGAAAATGGTATAGTCTCCCAGTGGACTCCTCCATATACTCTACAGTTAAATGGGGTGTCTGAAAGGAGAAATCGAACTTTGTTAGACATGGTTTGGTCCATGATGAGCTATGCGAATCTTCCAGTATTCCTATTGGGTTATGCATTGGAAACCTCAGCATAGTTACTGAATAAGGTGCCTTCCAAATCTGTTCCTCAAACACCATATGAGATATGGAAAAAAAGGAAACTGAGTCTTAAACACATTAAGATTTGGGGATGTCCAGCTTATGTCAAGAAAGTTGACCCAGATAAGCTGGAATCTCGATCCGTAAAATGTAATTTTGCGGGATATCCTAAAGAGACTTTGGGATATTACTTTTACACCGATCATCGGGTGTTTGTCTCCAGACATGCTACCTTCTTGGAAAAGGAGTTTATCCTTGAAGGAAACAGTGGGAGCAAAATTGAACTTGATGAAGTTCAAGAAGCACAAACTACTACGGATCAAGTGGAAACACCTGTTCAGACTGAACAACCTTCTGTAGAACAGCCCATTCGTAGGACAGGGAGAGTATCTCGCCAACCTGAGAGGTATTATGGCCTTGTCATTGAGAATGATAATGAGTTGTCAATCATTGATGATGACGACCCTGTGACCTATAATGAGGCTATGAGTAGTGTTGACTCAGAGAAATGGCATAGTGTCATGAAATACGAAATGGAATCTATGTATACCAACCAAGTATGGACTCTGGTTGAGGCTCCTGAAGGTGTTAAGCCTATTGGGTGCAAGTGGGTATACAAAAGAAAGATTGGAGCAGATGGCCAGGTGGAGACTTATAAGGCCAGGCTCGTGGCAAAAGGATTCAAACAAAGGCAAGGGATTGACTTTGATGAAGCTTTTTCTCCTGTAGCCCTGTTAAAATTAATTCGGATTTTGTTTGCGATTGCTGCTTACTACGACTATGAGATCTGGCAAATGGACGTGAAAACGGCCTTCCTCAATGGGGAACTTGAGGAGGAAGTGTATATGACACAGCTAGAGGGTTTTCTTTCCAAGGGAAATAAACACTAAGTGTGTAAGCTGTTGCGAACCATATATGGTTTAAGGCAAGCTTCTCGTAGATGGAACATCCGTTTTGATGAGACAATCAAAGAGTTTGGTTTTATCAAAAATATAGATGAACCATGTGTCTACAAGAAGGTTAGTGGGAGCACGGTAACATTTCTTGTATTGTATGTGGATGACATACTTCTTATAGGAAATGATATACCGATGCTACAATCAGTCAAAGTATGGCTATCAAATAACTTCACCATGAAGGACTTGGGAGAAACATCCTACATTCTCGGTATGAAGATCTATAGAGATAGATCTAGAAGAATGATAGGTCTTACCCAGGGTAAATACATCCAGAAAGTGCTTAAAAGGTTTAGCATGGAAAACTCCAAAAGAGGTCTCATACCGATGAGCCATGGAGTGTCCCTTTCCGAAAAAATGTCTCTTAAGACACCTGAGGAAAGAGAGCGTATGAGTAAGATTCCTTATACTTCAGCAATAGGATCTATCATGTACGCGATGTTGTGTACAAGGCTTGATGTTGCTTATTCAATTAGTGTGACGAGCAGATATCAGTCCAGTCCAGGTGAAGACCACTGGAAAGCAGTGAAAAACATCCTTAAGTACTTGCGAAGGACTCAGGACATTTTTCTTGTTTTTGGTGGTGAATCTGAGTTGAAAATAGAGGGTTATACTGACTCTAGTTTTCAATCAGAAAGTGATAGCAAATCCATGTCAGGGTACGTGTTTACTCTGAATGGTGGTGCAATTAGTTGGAAGAGTTCCAAACAGTCAACAACGTAACAGACCCACTCACAAAGCCACTTTCTCAGAGTCACTTTGATCGTCATAAAGACAATATGGGTATTAGATACCAGAGTGATTGGCTTTAGTACAAGTGGGAGATTGAAAGAGATATATCCTAAGTCCAATCATGTATGAGGATTTAGGAATAACTTTTATGTAATCTGTTTTGATTTCATTGATATTAATAAAAGACTTATTTTGTTTTTATTGCGGGCTCTATCTATTTAAATGTTTAAATAAGATATACCACAGTTTAGAGTAAAGCTTTTTATGGATTGTGATGAGATCATAATAATGAGACCTAAAAGATGATAACTCTAAACTTAAATAGTTCCTGGTCGTAGGATTACTAACTGGTAATTAATAATCCGCAAAGATCGGTACATACTATGCTTGCTTCATTATGAAGGATGTCTGTTCTCATAGATATTTGTGTGGTGACACTATAGCTAGTATGTAGGTGCTTATTATAGAATAAGTTCACTGAACATGACTCACACAGCTGAACAACTGATGGAGTTCACTCACGTGTCAGGAGTTGTTCACATAGTGATAGTTGTACAAGTATCCTTAGATTTGAGGTCATCATAGTCATCTTGTGTACACTGAATTATGCTTTGGTTTAGTTCTTAGTCTCAAAAGATAAGTATAAGGGCTCTACTGGGTATAGGAATTTGTACACGAAGATAGTGTATGATCAATAAAGGATCTACCCCTTCCAGTGCAGGAAGAGAATGTTCAATGTTGATCTACTTATGTTAGTTCAGGAATCTCTGGCCAGAGTGAATGAAATTAGAAAGGAGTTTCTAATTTACATTAAATAGAACTAAGCATAGTGAATGGGAAAGCAAGTGATTAAATAAGATAGGCTTGACACAAGTTCCAGGCCTTGTATTTAATCCTGACATTGTAGGGTAGAAGGAATTAATTGTACGGTAACTACTCACTGAATAGGTTCTTGGTTTTCTAAGCAATGAATTCGTATTATCCGGATAGTCGCGATATGTTGAGAAGTATCCCTCACGATGTAGAATAAATATGATTAATTAATTAATCATATTTAATGAATTAGAGAATTTATATTAATAATGATAAAATAGTTTTATTATTATTTATTTCTACTACCGGCTTAATATTGAACCTATAGGGTCACACCATAAAAGAGAATGATTTAATGGTGGAGAAATTAATTAATAATGGTTGATAATTATTTATTTATGAAATAAATAATTAATTGGCAAATTTAATAATTGATTAAATTATTAATTAATTTTCTTCATTACATCATTTTCTTGGTGGATACCGGTGGAGTGCTTCACACTTGAGGAGCAACTGCTAAGGATCTCCGGTCATCATTTTTAGATCGCCATTAAGGACCTCCATCTTTCCATTAATGTAAAGCTTCTTAAGGTAAACATACTGAACTACGAATTAAATATTATTTTTCGCATGGATCCTGCGGAGGGTTTCGTTTTTTTTAAGATTTAAATTTACGTTTTCGTTGCGTTTATGTGCTAAAAACCCTTCACTTATTATTCACAGAATCATTGTTGTATTACTATAGTCCACCGCGGACCTACGATAGTCATTCATTTTCCTTGGAATCTTAATAGTTATCCATACGGAGTCCATACTTGTCGTATCAAATTCTTCTAAGAAGGTAACATAATCACCATTCACGATTCATGAAGAACACTCTTGATCCTGACGTACATACATGACCTGAAGCAGATAAAATTGCAGAAGAGTTTCAATGAAAGCAACGATAGCAGATTAATACCATTATTATCCATATGTCTTTATTAGGAAACATGAAGCTCAAAGGTTCATTCAGTCCTCTCGTAACATGGTCCTGGCTTATCTCAAGATAGGACCTTCTAAGATAGATAGCCCCCTCACGGCGATTACATGAATTAATTTTTTACCAAACTACTATTGCGGTTGAGTATCGCACAATCATCAGAAGGAATGTCAATCTTTCAAACCATAATACAACCTTCACCGCTTTAACCATCATCATTGTATTCCTCTGGCACGAGCGCCTATAATTGCTCTCTTACACTTAGAGTGTCGGCCACCTCATTGGCCTTTCCTGATATTAATAGTTCCTTATAATCAATGTCTTTTAAATGATCTTCAACTAAATTTTCTACCTCATTTCCAATCACTGTTTGTGTGAAAATGCTCTTTTTTACGCTTTGGTGAGAAACAAAATCCCCATTTTTCCATAAGTTATTGCCTCGATCTTTAGAGGCTAAAATTGTCACGACTGACTCTCGATCATACTTAGGACGTCTCTTACCTTGGGTCCTTCTCGTTTTCACCAATCTCGACCTTCATTGGATCGATCTATAGTTTCTTATGGTTCAACACGTGCCCACCTGGCATTATTATAATTATACCAAATTTCCTTTATCGACATTTCTATTCTTCGGAACTTTGAATATTACCTTTCTCCTTGTAAAACCTCTAAGGTTATCCTTGAATCGTTCCTCCTGTATTCCCTAGATAAAGGGCATATCAAAATACTATTTACAAATACTAGAACCATTGTCTATGTACTTCTGAAAAATTTCTCCACTGATCCTTAAAGGTTGTTGTTGCCTTAATCCTTCATTCATTATTACCCAAACTCATAATATCCCTATTAAGGGTGAAATGGCAACCTCTATGCATTCCCCCATGGTTCATCTCAAGTTATCGAGGTTCTATCCTTAATTCCACCTTCAAAAAGGTACTTGCATTCTTCCATAGATAAATCAAGTCATACATCCCTGATAAAGGTATCTTATTCAATCATTCCCACCTCAATAGTCTATACCTAATTTCACAATAGTATCCTTATTCAAACCGCGGTCAATCCATATGGCCTCCAAAAGATAACAACGGTTATCTGCCTTTCCTGCCTGATTTGGTAATGGTAACATGGATGTTTTGGAAGATATTGGTTGTGTTCAACGTGAACTTCTTTTTACTAAATCATCATTTCCTTTTGTTGTTTATCTCAACAGTCACCTCAATGTTGAGATATCTTCTATACTTGGTGTCTCCCTTTTGGGCATCAAGTCACATGTCTTACATACACTTCACATTCTTGAAGGTCACTTCCTTCATCCCATTTTCTTCATTTCTTGTTATCCTGTCTCCTTAGTCCATCCATTTTTCCTTATTAATCCATGGGTCTATCTCAAAGTTTCATTGGATACTCTCAACTTAAAGGGGATAATATATATATATATATATCATTTATGACTTCATCCATCAACTTTAACTCATGGTGAATCACCCTCATCCTGATGATCACATAATTTTCTATTTCTATTACTACGAGTCTTTAGGGTTTCCTCATACCCAACTCTCTTATCAATCCTCAAACTCTATTGCCTTTATATTCCTTTCCACTTCAGTTTCTTTTTATTTTCCTTTCTATTACAATCATTTCATGAACCCACTAATCATTAACTTTAAACATCACGTCGTTCTGGGATTCGTGTCCTCAGGATAAATCTTGCCAACTTTTACAACTTAGATTCATAATTCATCATACTCATCCGCCTTTATTTTGCCTCCAAAGATTTTACACTATCTCTATAACCTTGGGAAGTAATTTCTCGAAGACAATTGACTGAACTTTAATCGGTTTATTATAACCTCTGGCCCCATGTCTTTCTTGGCCTTTCACCAGCGGGTGGCCTCTCTCTTAGGAAGGTAAGTGACAAAAACAGTCTTTTGAGCTTCGTCAATCATTTAGAATCTTAAATGATTCCTATATTCCTTTAGCCAGGCTCTTGCCTCGACTGGGTCAACTTGTTCCTTGGAACTCTGAGAGCTTAGCAACTTAAAGATCCTGAAAGAATTTCCCACTACATTGTTTCCTCAGGATGGTGGTTGGGGGTAAAAGTGTAAGTTTTGTTTAGGCAGGTCCATGAATTGACCCATAGGAGTACCGTCCTGGTTCTCCCTATCTTTCTCGACTTCTGTTTTCTCAGTATGAAATGTTTCATCCTTCTCCCATAATCAGGGTTATCTTATACGTTAAAATCCTAGTTTCCCACTTCATTATGTTATAGGTTCCTTCTTTCTTGATGGCGACCTCCCTGACTATCATATTCAAGGTTTGCCCTAAATCTTATTCCTCGAACCATGGCTTTCATCTAAGATCTCGTCCTTAAGCTTTTGAACATTTGGAACCCAAATTCTGCAGGAGTACTGTGGCGCCCACTAAACCCGGGTCAGAGGTTTGGGGTCCACACACACACACCTTATCTATAACCTGCTTATAATAATAATAAAGATAATAATAATATGTAGTGACCCTACTTACCAACTACCATGAACCGCAACAGGTTAAAGTATGCACACAAGCCACACACACACTTATATTACAAACGCCCAAATCCCAATTATTCAAACTTACAACTGAATATTAAACATTATTACAAACTTCATAAACTTAAACTATTTCAAAAGCTGTCCGTTAGCTTAACTCGATCAACCTGGACCCCTAGCTCTTGCACTGGATTGGGGATCCTCGCTACCAACAGGTTCCTTCTTAACTGGAAAAGAACATAAACAACATCTCACAAATGAGCTAACTAGCTTAGCAAGTCACATTGACAAGACTGAGAATAATGATCATCAAGTGAAAAGAGTTATGGTATCAAGTGAACAATGATTAATGATTTAGAATTGGATATTATATTTCCATTTTAAAAACCAAGGTTAGGTTGTTGGTCAGTCACGCACTAATCCCGAGCAAGGCACACAACTCCACTCTAATTACTGGATCCAAGGCACACATTGGCCTAACTTGACCACCAATCTGGTCTGACCACGAATCTGCTCCACAATTTTATAAAATAATCCAATTCTAACATAATAACAGAATAAATAATGTAAAGCAGTAGACAAAATCATAAGCAACATTGGATGTCCAATAATGAGATGGTTTTAATCTTCACAAATGAAATATGGCTATCAAATGGTGAAAGAAATGGATAACAAAAGAATCAAAGTTTCAAGGTTATAAGGATTTGGTCTTTCAGAGCGTAAGGTACAATTGTTTGAATATGTAAGCAATATGATTCAGTGTTTGGTATTTAGTTTGCATATATTTGTGGAGTAGTATCGTATATCTGTGGTTCGTATTCGAGAATTTAACAATCAATGGTTCAGAAAGAATAAGGTTTACGGCTCAAAGATCAATAGATGGAATCAAGGTTTAGGGTTCAGTGCTTCAAAGCACTTGCAAAATAGGACTATCAAAAATCTACAATATATCTCGAGAAAGTTTAGAACACTTACCTGGTACTAGCTTGCTATACTTCACCAATTTCCAATCACAATCTCCTACTCCTCGACTATCTCTTTCCATTTCCTACTCCTTGCCTCTTCTGCTCACATAATATAAGTATCTATCAATACTCAACTCATACGATTCTATTTGGTATACACTTCTATCTACCCTTCGTTTTACCCAAATCCGACTAACGGATTGAAAGTTATGCTAAAAACAAGTGAACACTGAACATATAGACCGATAGTCAAACAAACAAGTCACATATAGCACATAGCATGTCAGAAAATCAATGAAATTTCAATTATAAAGAAGTCTTGGGTCATAAACAGTCTTTCGGGTATTTAATATGATTTTTAAAATATTTTTCGGAGTTAAAACGGGTTGTTGGGTAGATTTTAAAGCAATAAACAGGGTTCGGTTGGCCACATCTGGCTTCAAAATAATTTTCTAATAATTATCGAGCCTTGAAAACAATTTAAAATGATATTTTAAAGTTCGAAACTATTTTTTGGAATTTTTAAATCATTAATAAATTATTAAATCTAATTAAATAATTAATTAAAATCAATTAATAATTAATTAAATCAATTAATCAATTAATTTTTGAATTATTTGACCAATTAACTAATTAATTCTAACTAAAATTAATTAACTAATTAATTCAGATTTATTTTTGAATTTAAAATAATTTTTGGAATTAAAATAATAATTTTAGAATTTTCAGTAAGTAAAAATGAATTTTTATAATCAAAATAAATAGAAAATATGATTTTTAAATAATTTATAAACAGGAATCCTATTTTTGAAATTTCTGGAAATTTCAGGGACCTAACTGTTTCTTTTCCAAAACTACAGGTACTAAACTGCAAGTTTTACAGGGGTTCGCCGGAAAACACCCCTGTCTTGCCGGAGAAGACGATCCAGGGATGCTCAGGCCACCACCACCTCCAGATCACATCTACACAATACCAGGAACACAACCATGCCATCAATTCATTCTAATAATCCCTGAGTTGGCCGAAAATTGGCCGAAAAGTTCGCCGGTTTCCGGCGAGCTCGACGTAAACTTCAAATGACAACTCCCTCCTCTACAGACCTCGTCGATTTGCAAGACTTATACGAATTGATTGCAAATTTCATAATGAACACAACCCACCCCTCTGGAACATCTATTTAATTCGAAATAAGAAACCCCCAAATTCAATCAAGAACATTCAAACGAATTATAAACCCTAATTTCAAAATTCGAAGATCAAACTCAATTTTGAACATGTTATTGAACTCCAAATCAGTCATATGACATATCAAAATCATCAGGAAAATAAGCTCTACAACATGCAAGCATCAAATTATTCAAATAATTATCCGTACAAAAATTCATATTTTAATCAAAATAATTCGAAATTAACAAAAATTATAAAAAAATAACCTTTGATTTTGCAGTTCTGACACTTATATACTCTGATAGTACACTTCAAACCCTTCAATTTTGTAAATCGAGATTTCCAAACAAATATCAATAACACCTTCAAAAGCTGGTTTGATTTTCAGAAGATTTTATGAATATATGAATTTTCAATGTAAAATTCTATAATTACTGTTTGTAAATGATTTTCGGTAAGAAATAAAATACGGTAAAGGCTATTTATAATTACGGAAAATTAGTATCTCATTGGATCATTTTGGATATAAAATAGTACTTTTATTTATAAAAACATATCCAAACGGTATCGGTTTTCGGGATAATTATCCAAATCAGTACAATTTGTACTGCGGTCTTGGTCTCAGCGCCTGGTTATACATATTACGAGGTGATAATTACAACAGTTTAATAAAAAGATCCCGTTTATCGAAAATACGAGTTTTATTGATTTACCGAAACGAATATTGTATCGAAAATATTATGTCGGGACCCGCACAGGACAAACCGTACGTTGGATCGAAAAAGTCGAAACATGGAAAATGCTCGGAATATTGCAATTAAGTTAGAAAGGAGTTCTCGGAAGAGTTTCGGGTTATGAAAACATAAGAATGGGTGAAGTCGGCTGGATCCCGATTATATAAAATAGTTTATAATTACTCGGAAAAAGAATTTATAAAATCCATAAATTTCCTATAAAATCATAAATCAACATAAAAATAAATAGGAAGATGTGACAATTATCTATATTTTATTTTGGACATATAAAAATTAAAATACTCAATTTATATTATTTTTAAACATCCAAACACATATGCCACTTAACAAATAATTCACAGAATAAATACTAAACATGCATAATATTTATTTATTAGCAAAAATAATTACGCGATATATCCCAGATATTACATCCTTCCCCCCTTAAAAAGATTCTGTCCTCAGAATCTCCTAAGAAAACAAATGAGGGTACTTTTCTCTCATATCACTTTCTAACTCCCAAGTTGACTCTTCAACCTTTGGGTTTCTCCACAGTACTCTGACTAACTTTACCACTTTATATCTTAACACTTTCTCTCTTTCTTCTAGAATCTCTATCGGACTCTCTACATACGACAAATCTGCTTGAAGCTCTATTGGCTCGTATTCGATTACATGCCTGGAGTCTGGATTATACTTCCTAAGCATCGATACGTGAAAAATGTTCGGAGGTAACGCCAACTCGTAAGCTACTTTGCCAACACGCTTTAGAATTTCAAAAGGTCCGACATATCTAGGGCTCAATTTTCCTTTCTTCCCGAATCTTGTCAATCCTTTCCACGACGATACTTTCAGTAATACCAGATTTCCTTCTTCGACTTCCATATCTTTCCTTGATTGATCTGCATACTTCCTTTGACGGTCTTGTGCTGCTATCAATCTCTTTTGGATAACTTCAACAACTTCCTTCGTTTGTTGCACTAATTTAGGTCCAAGTATTTTGCGTTCTTCTACTTCATCCTAATATAAATGAGATCGACATTTGCGTCCATAAAGAGCTTCGTAGGGTGGCATCCCAATACTGGCATGATAACTGTTGTTGTAAGCAAATTCTACCAAGGGTAAATGCTCGTCCCAATTTCCTTGAAATAAATAGCACAAACACGTAACATGTCTTCGATTATCTGGTTTGTTCTTTCACTCTGGCCGTCCGTCTGTGGATGGTAAGCCGTACTCATATTCAGTCTCGTTCCCAAACATTCTTGAAAACTTTTCCAAAACCTTGAATTAAATCTCGGATCTCGATCGGATACGATAGACACAAGAACTCCATGACGAACTACGATTTCTTTCAGGTACATATGGACTAACTTGTCTAGTGAAAATCTTTCATTTATAGGCAGAAAATGAGCTGACTTGGTAAGTCTGTCCACTATAACCCAAATGGCATCATGATTGGCTTTCGTCCTTGGTAATCTGACTATGAAATCCATGGCAATATGCTCCCACTTCCATTCTAGAATTTCCAATGGCTGCAATAATCCACTTGGTCTTTGATGCTCTGCTTTAATTCTCTAACATGTATAACATCTGTTAACCCATTCCGCAATCTCCCTCTTCATATCTGGCCACCAATAATTTCCCTTTAAATCTCTGTACATCTTGGTACTCCCTGGATGGATTGAATACCTTGAATTATGAGCTTCCTGTAAAATTTCATTCTTCAACTCCGTCACAGGTGGAATCTAAATTCTAGAAGAAAACCTAAGAATACCTTGATCGTCCTTTTGCGTGCACAATTATTCTCCTACCAAACGATTAATGTCCTGATCCATTATCTCTGCTTGATACTTCCTTATCTTTTCTAACAACTCCGGCTGAAAAGTCATACTCTACGCTTTTGCTTCATCAGGCTTGTAACCTCTGATTTCCAATTCCAATTTATGAAATTCCTTGTATATCTCCTTGGGTACTGATAATACATTCAACTTTTCTTTCCGACTTAACGCGTCCACCACAATGTTTGCTTTACCGGGATGATAGTTAATCGTGCAGTCGTAATCCTTAATCAACTCTAACCATCTTCTCTGTCTCATATTAAGCTCCTTCTGTGTGAATATGTACTTCAAGCTTTTGTGATCCGTATAAATCTCGCATTTCTCTCCATATAGATAATGTCTCCAGATCTTCAAAGCGAATACTATAGTTGCTAGCTCTAAATCATGAGTAGGATACTTCTATTCGTGTGGTTTCAATTGCCTCGACGCATACGCAATAACCTTATCGTGCTGCATCAGAACACATCTGAGTCCTTTATGGGAAGCATCGCTATAGATTACAAAATTTCCTTGATTGTCTGGAAGTGACAAAATAGGTGCCATGATTAATCTTCGCTTCAATTCCTGAAAAATTTCTTCACATTTATCGTTCCATATAAACTTTTCATTCTTTCGTGTAAGCTTTGTCAATGGTGTTGCAATCTTTGAGAAATTTTGAACAAATCGGCGATAATATCCCGCTAATCCCAAGAAACTTCTTACCTCTGTTGGTGTTCTCGGTCTTTCCCAATTTCTAATTGCTTTAATCTTCGCTGGGTCCACTTTGATCCCTTCATTACTGACTATGTGTCCTAAGAACTGGACTTCCTATAACCAAAACTCACACTTCGAGAATTTAGCATATTACTTTTTCTTCCTTAAAATCTCCAAAGCTGTCCTAAAATGTTCATCATGATCCTCTTCTATCTTTGAATAAATCAAAATATCATCTATAAACACAATAACAAACTTGTCCAAGTATTCCTTGAAAATTCTGTTCATCAGGTCCATGAATGCTGCCGGGGCATTGGTTAATCCAAAAGACATCACTGAAAATTCATAATGTCCATACCTTGTCCTGAAAGCTGTCTTTGGTATATCCTCTGGCTTAATCTTTAGTTGGTGATATCCCGATCTCAAATCGATCTTGGAGAAGTACTTGGCTACTTTCAACTGGTCAAATAAATCATCAATTCTAGGTAACAGATACTTGTTCTTGATTGTAAGCTTGTTGAGCTCTCGATAGTCGATACACAGTCTCATGCTCCCATCCTTCTTTTTGACAAATAGTACCGGTGCACCCCACGGGGATACACTGGGTCTGATTACTCCTTTCTCTAACAAGTCTTGCAATTGCTTTCCTAGTTCCTTCATCTCAACGGACGCCATTCTGTACAGAGCCTTGGATACTGGTTCTGTTCCAGGTGCTAAGTCGATCGCAAACTCAATTTCTCTATCTGGAGGAAGTCCTGGTAACTCATTAGGAAACACGTCTAGAAATTCATTAACTACTGGAATATCTTCAAGTTTTGCTGGCTCTTGACTTCTATCAATCACAAAAGCAACGAAATGCTCGCATCATTGCCATAGTAACCTTTTAGCTTGGATCATTGTTAAGAACTTCTTTACATGCTTCTGGCCCTTAAACGTTACTATCCTTTTGTCTAGCGTCTTTACCATTACCTTCTTATTTCGATAATCTATCTGGGCATCGTGCTTAGATAACCAATCCATTCCTAAGATAAATGGTATCAAGTCCACACAAAACTTATTACCAGAAATCTCAATCTCACAATTCCCATAAACTTGATTAACAGATACACATTCTTGATTTGCCAATTCCACAGTCATTATTTCATTTAAATACTCAATTGGACAATTTAACTTATTAACAAAATCTTGTGAAGTAAACGATCGAGTTGCCCCCGAATCTATTAACACTTTGGCACATAAAGAATTCACATTAAGCGTACCTGCCACGACATCAGTATCCTGGATAGCGTCCTTCAAGGACATATCAAAAACTCTAGCCCTTGGAGTCTCATTTACTGCTGGAGTAGATCTCATTATCCTCAATGCATTACTGACTGGGGCTGGTGTCTTGAAATCCCTGGCTATATGTCCTGGCTTCCCATATTTAAAGCATGTAAATCCAATAGATGGAACCTTAACCGCTGGATTCCGGGTAGGCTGATCCTTGTTTATTGGTTCTCTCGTTGGCTGATTGTGGCACTCCCTCGAATAATGCCCTTTCTGATTACACTTGAAACAAACTACATTTAACTTATTACAAACTCTTCCATGTTTCTTCCCACATACCTGACAATCTGGAAAAGTTAACCTCAACTGATTCGGCTGATTCACATTGACTGGACGGTTGCCCTGGCCTCCGTCGCCTATATTTTGCTTCTTGAAATTAAAATTTTTCCCTGGCTGAAACTTGCCCTTCTTAAAATTTGGAAACTTCCCTGGTTGTGACTGTCCTTCATTCCCTTCAAACTTCCTCTTCTTACTTTCCTTTTCTTTCTGTGACATCTCACTCTCAGTTTATGCAATCAAGGCCTTCTGTACAACTCTTGCATAGGTATCCAATTCAAATATGGCTACCTTCCCTCTAATCCATGGCTTCAGACCTTGATGGAATCTCTTGGCCTTCTTCCTGTCAGTATCTACATATGATGGCACATACCTTGACAATTCTTCAAACTTACTTTCATAATCAGCTACCGACATATTTCTTTGCTTTAGCTCTAAAAACTTCAGCTCTATCTAATCCTGAACAAACTGGGGAAAATACTTTTCTAAAAACAATTCTTTGAACCTTTCCCAAGTAATAACATCTGTATCTTTCAATGTCTTCACAGTCTCTTACAGATAGGTGGCCTCATTCTTCAAATAATAACTTGCAATTTCCATCTTCTATTCTTCCTTCACTTTAACTAAAGCAAACGACTTCTCTATTTCCTTTAACCAAACATTCGCTTCAATCGGATCTAAGGAACCCCTGAATTCTGGTGGGTTTACTGCCTGAAAAGTTTTGAAAGTTACCTGGGGATTGGTTTGTCTTTGTTGTTGTTGAGTCAGGTGAACTGTTTGTTGAGCCAAGATTTGAAGAATCTGGGCTATTGCTGGGTCTATGGGTCCTGGGTTTGCATTCTGGTTGGTATCATCTTGGTTGTTATTGTTGTTGTTTGTTTCTTCATTCTGGGTGTTGGTGCAGGTATTTCTTCTGGGAGGCATTTTCTGTAAAGAATCAAACAACTTATTTAACCTTTAAATCAAATCCTTTGCATAAAAGAAAAGTTTTGTAAAACAGAAATATCTCTTTTTGAAAACAGTTGTAACAATTGAACTAAGTAAATTGCATGCTTCTTTATAGAATATAAACAATTAAGGGGACAGGGTATATGGTATCACATGGGTATAGCTGGTGTAATAAATAAAGTAAAATAGGTGTTGTAAAGAAAATGACAATGCTGGAAAGGAAAAGGTACTGATATATATAGATTAAAAGTTTTAGGTAGTACAAGCGTTAAAACGCTTCAGAAGTAAAAGTAAAAGGGTACAACAAACCTAGTCACTAGTCAGCAGATCTAGTCTATAAATACAACCCAAAATTCTACCGAAACATACTACACACTACTGTACATACTAAACAACCACAACAGCACTGATCAGAATCTCCATCTCTGGAACTAACTCCAAGGAAACTCTGGTCCGCCTAGCCTCTCAAGATCCTCCATCACCTCACTAGCCCATCCCATAAATGCATCAGGGCCTCGACCAGGTAATGTAGCAACATGTAGCCTAGCCTCAAGAATCCTGCGTGTCACATGGATCTCCTCTCGAAGCTCCCTCACACCACGATTAACATCTATAGTCCTGATGATATGCTGCAGCTCTCGGATCTGTGCCAACAAGGTATCACGCTCCAATAAAAGGGCCTCATACCGGTAATAAGGAACAAGATGTAATGTAGACTGGAATGGGGCACCCACAACTGAATGCCCAGTGGAATCTGAATCAGTTGGTGGGGGTCCTCTAATGGGTGGCCTCATGCCTGGGGGTGGAATAGCCTATAGTGGTACGGGCTGCAATACAGGTGGAGGTAAAATAGCCAACACTGGTGGAATAACAGGACGTGGATCTGAAGATGGTCCTCCAACTGAGGGCTTTGAGTTATTAGCCGGTACGGGGATGAAAGAGTCGGCCATCGCTGCTATCTGAAATCATATCACAATATAAGAATCTCGAACCACAATGCAAGTTATACTAATACATGTTATACCGTCGCACTCATCATCTCGATGTTCTATTTTTTCCTACTTCTTACTTCTAATCCTAACCCTCTACCCATTCCCGTCAACCTAGGTTTGTGTCAGTGACTTTTAACCTGTAACTCTGATACCAAACCTGTGGCGCCCTCCAAACCCGGGTCAGAAGTTTGGGGTCCACACACACACACCTTATTTATAACGTGCTTATAACAATAATAAAGATAATAATAATATGCAGTAACCCTACTTACCAGCTACCACGGACCGCAACAGGTAAGCCACACACACACACTTATATTATAAACGCCCAAATCCCAATTATTCAAAGTTACAACTAAATATTAAACATTATTACAAACTTCATAAACTTAAACTATTCCAAAAGCTATCAGCTAGCTTAACTCGATCAACCTGGACCCCTAACTCTTGCACTGGATTGGGGATCCTCGCTACCAACAAGTTCCTTCTTAACTGGAAAAGAACATAAACAACATCGCACAAATGAGCTAACTAGCTCAGCAAGTCACATTGACAAAACTGAGAATAATGATCATCAAGTGAAAAGAGTTATGATATCAAGTGAACAATGAATAATGATTTAGAATTGAATATTATATTTTCATTTTAAAAACCAAGGTTAGGCTACTGATCAGTCACGCACTAACCCCGAGCAAGGCACATACCTCTGCTCTAATTACTGGATCCAAGGCACACATTGGCCTAAGTTGACCACCAATCTGGTCTGACCATGAATCTGGTCCATAATTTTATAAAACAATCCAATTCTAACATAATAACAGAATAAATAATGTAAAGCAGGAACAAAATCATAAGCAATATTGGATGTCCAATAATGAGATGGTTTCAATCTTCACAAATGAAATATTGCTATGAAATGGTGAAAGAAATGGATAACAAAAGAATCAAAGTTTCAAGGTTATAAGGATTTGGTCTTTCAGAGCGTAAGGTACAATGGTTTGAATATGTAAGCAATCTGATTCAGTGTTTGGTATTTAGTTTGCATGTATTTGTGGAGTAGTATCGTATATTTGTGGTTCGTATTCGGGGATTTAACAATCAATGGTTCAGAAAGAATAAGGTTTACGACTCAAAGATCAATAGATGGAATCAAGGGTTAGGGTTCAGTGCTTCAAATCTACAATAATCTACAATATATCTCGAGAAAGTTCAGAACACTTGTCTGGTACTAGCTTTCTATACTTCCCCAATTTCCAATCAAAATCTCCTACTCCTCAACTATCTGTTTCCCTTCCTTACTCCTTACCTCTTCTGCTCACATAACATAAGTATCTATCAATACTCAACTCATACGATTCTATTTGGTATACACTTCTATCTACCCATCGTTTTACCCAAATCCGACTAACAGATTGAAAGTTATGCTAAAAATAGGTAAACATTGAACATATAGACTGACAGTCAAACAAACAAGTCACGTATAGCACATAGCATGTCAGACAATCAATGAAATTTCATTTATAAGGCAGTCTCGGGTCATAAACAGTCCTTCGGGTATTTAATTTGATTTTTAAAACATTTTTCGGAGTCAAAACGGCTCGTTGGGTAGATTTTAAAGCAATAAACAGGGTTCAGTTGGCCAAATCTGACTTCAAAATAATTTTCTAATAATTATCTAGCCTTGAAAGCAATTTAAAATAATATTTTAAAGCTTGAAACTATTTTTCGGAATTTTTAAATCATTAATAAATAATTAAATCTACTTAAATAATTAATTAATATAAATTAATAATTAATTAAATCAATTAATCAATTAATTTTCGAATTAATTGACCAATTAACTAATTAATTATTAACTAAAATTATTTAACTAATTAATTCAGATCTATTTTTGAATTTAAAATAATTTTTGGAATTAAAATAATAATTTTTGGAATTAAAATAATAATTTTTGGAATTTTCAGTAATTAAAAACGAATTTTTATAATTAAAATAAAAAAGAAAATATGATTTTTAAATAATTTATAAACAGGAATCCTATTTTTGAAATTTCTGGAAAGTTCAAGGACCTAACTGTTTCTTTTCCAAAACTACAGGTACCAAACTGCAAGTTTTATAGGGGTTCGCCGGAAAACACCCCTGTCTCGCCGGAGAAGACGATCCAGGGATGCTCAGGCCACCACCACCTCCAGATCACATCTACACAATACCAGGAACACAACCATGCCATCAATTCATTCTAATAATCCCTGAGTTGGCCGGAAATTGGCCGAAAAGTTCGCCGGTTTCTGGCGAGCTCGACGTAAACTTCAAATGACAACTCCCTCCTCTACAGACCTCGTCGATTTGCAAGACTTAAATAAATCGATTGCAAATTTCATAAGGAACACAACCCACCCCTCTAGAACATCTATTTATTCCGAAATAAGAAACCCCCAAATTCAATCAAGAACATTCAAACGAATTATAAACCCTAATTTCAAAATTCGAAGATCAAACTCAAATTTGAACATGTTATTGAACTCCAAATCAGTCATATGACATATCAAAATCATCAAGAAAACAAGCTCTACAACATGCAAGCATCAAATCATTCAAATAATCATCCGTACAAAAATTCATATTTTTAATCAAAATAATTCGAAATTAATAAAAATTATAGAAAAATAACCTTTGATTTTGCAATTCTGACACTTGTATAATCAGATAGTACTCTTCAAACCCTTCGATTTGGTTACTCGAGCTTTCCAAACAAAGATCAATAACATCTTCAAAAGCTGGTTTGATTTTCAGAAGATTTTATGAATATATGAATTTTCTTTGTAAAATTCTATAATTACTGTTTGCAAATGATTTTCGGTACGAAATAAAATACGGTAAAGGCTATTTATAATTACAGAAAATTAGTATCCCGCTGGATCATTCCAAATATAAAATACTATGTTTATTTATAAAAACAGATCCAAATGGTACCGATTTTCGGGATAATTATCCAAATTAGTACAATTTATACTGCGGTCTTGGTCTCAGCGCCTGGTTACACGTATTACGAGGTGATAATTATAATAGTTTAATAAAAAGATCTCGTTTATCAAAAATACGAGTTTTATTGATTTACCGAAACGAATATTGTATAGAAAATATTGTGCCGGGACCCTCACAAGACAAACCGTACGCCGGATCGAAAAAGTCGAAACATAGAAAATGCTCGTAATATTGCAATTGGGTTAGAAAGGAGTTCTCGGAAGAGTTTCGGGTTATAAAAACGTAAGAACGGGTGAAGTCGGCAGGTTTCCGATTATATAAAATAGTTTATAATTACTCGGAAAAAAAAATTATAAAATCCATAAATTTCCTATAAAATCATAAATTAACATAAAAATAAATAGGAAGATATGAAAATTATCTATATTTTATTTTGAACATATAAAAATTAAAAAAACTCAATTTATATTATTTTTAAACATCCAAACACATATGCCACTTAACAAATAATTCACAGAATAAATACTGAACATGCATAATATTTATTTATTAGCAAAAATAATTACACGATATATCCCATATATTACAAGTACCTCATTATTCCCTTATCATCTTTCTCTGGATTAATCTCTTCTCTATTCATTGGCTATCTGCCTTCATTCATCACTTTTTCTTGGCACAATATGATCTTTTCCAATAATTCGGGTTGCATTACAATCTCAAACAGCTTTTCAGTTCTGACTCCGATTACCTTCACTTCTATTTCCATTTTCTCAAAATCTTTTATCTACTCTCCCGAAGACATTATCATCTTGAGTCTCTCCTTTCTACTAAGGGCGTCAACCACCATATTGGCTTTACCTGGCTGATAAATAATCTCATAATCATAATCCTTGATTAGCTCTAACCACCTCCTCTGGTGCATGTTGAGCTCTTTCTTTGTAAAAATATACTTGAGCTCTTGGGGTTTGCGTAAACCTCGCACTTCTCTCCATACAAGTAGTGCCTCCAATATTTAGGGTAAAACTATTGTCGTGAGCTCAAGATCATGGGTGGGGATATCGAATTTTATATTCCCTTAATTGACTTGACGCGTACGCGATTACCTTATCGTGCTG